>NC_136891.1:1172804-1247804 GCF_949152265.1 Phoxinus phoxinus | reverse complement strand
AACTGCGAGTTTCCATCAGAAATATAAAGTCCGAATTGCATGATATAAAGTCTCAAGTGAGTGTTATAAAATCTTAATTGGGTGATATCAAGTCACAATTGCGTAATATAGTCAGATTTGCGAGATATAAAATCAGATTTGCGTGATAAAAAGTCAGAATTGCGTGATATAAAGTCAGAATTGCGTGATATAAAGTCACAATTGCGAGATATAAAGTCACAATTGAGATATAAAGTCACAATTGCGTGACAATCACAATTGCGAGATATAAAGTCACAATTGCGAGATATAAAGTCACAATTGCGAGATATAAAGTCACAATTGCGAGATATAAAGTCACAATTGCGAGATATAAAAAGACACAATTGCGAGATATAAAGTCACAATTGCGAGATATAAAGTCACAATTGCGAGATATAAAGTCACAATTGCGAGATATAAAGTCACAATTGCGAGATATAAAGTCAGAATTGTGAGATATAAAGTCACAATTGCGAGATATAAAGTAAAAATTGCGAGACAAAGTCAGAATTGCGTGATAAAGTCAGAATTGTGTGATATAGTCACAATTGCGTGATAAAGTCAGAATTGCGTGATAAAGTCAGAATTGTGTGATATAGTCAGAATTGCGTGATATAAAGTAAAAATTGCGTGATAAAGTCAGAATTGTGTGATATAGTCACAATTGCGAGATATAAAGTCACAATTGCGAGATATAAAGTCAGGATTGTAAGATATAAAGTCAGAATTGCGAGATATAAAGTCAGAATTGCGAGATATAAAGTCAGAATTGTGAGATATAAAGTCAGGATTGTAAGATATAAAGTCAGAATTGCGAGATATAAAGTCAGAATTGCGAGATATAAAGTCAGAATTGTGAGATATAAAGTCAGAATTGCGAGATATAAAGTCAGAATTGCGAGATATAAAGTCAGAATTGTGAGATATAAAGTCAGGATTGTAAGATATAAAGTCAGGATTGTAAGATATAAAGTCAGAATTGCGAGATATAAAGTCAGAATTGCGAGATATAAAGTCAGAATTGTGAGATATAAAGTCACAATTGCGAGATATAAAGTCAGGATTGTAAGATATAAAGTCAGAATTGTGAGATATAAAGTCAGAATTGCGAGATATAAAGTCAGAATTGCGAGATATAAAGTCAGAATTGTGAGATATAAAGTCACAATTGCGAGATATAAAGTCAGGATTGTAAGATATAAAGTCAGAATTGCGAGATATAAAGTCAGAATTGCGAGATATAAAGTCAGAATTGTGAGATATAAAGTCAGGATTGTAAGATATAAAGTCAGAATTGCGAGATATAAAGTCAGAATTGCGAGATATAAAGTCAGAATTGTGAGATATAAAGTCAGAATTGTGAGATATAAAGTCAGAATTAAAAATAAAAATATAAAAAAACAAACTTATTTTATTAAACAATTCTTATTTTTAGGAAAGCACGATATAATGGCCACCATATCGGTATTGGCCGATAGATTTGGAATATTATCGCTATCGGCCTGATAAGAAAATCTGGCTGATATATTAAAGCCAATAAATAATGTATTATTATTTCCTTCAGCTGAGACTCTTCAGATGTGCACTGTTCAACATGATGATTTTGAAATACTTGAAATGTGACTGGAATCACGTTGAACAGGAAAAGTCTCATATTTTTGTCAAATAGCTAGGCTACATAAAATTATAATGAGAACATTATAATTGTATTATAAAGTTAAAACTTTTGTTTTTGTAATCAGGCTCTGAAAATTCATTAAAAAAAAGAGATTTAGATTTATAGGCCAATATTTCAGTTATCAGCTTTTAAAGGAGAACTCCGGTCAATTTTAACATTGAGCTCAATTTTTAGTAAATTTGGAGTGCTGTCAATACAGAGAACAACGACAAAAATCGGTGTTGCCTACACCGTGTTATCCTCTTTTTAAAATTTGCACCCTGTTGACTTGAATGGGGCAAGTTTTAAACCTGCTTTTATCCTCTTAACATATTTGATGTGTCATTACAAGTGCCCAGCCATGTTGAGTGATTCCTTCAGAGTGGCTGGGCACTTGTAATGACACATCAAGGATGATAAGACTAAGAACTGGTTAAGTTTAAAACTTGCCCCATTCAAGTCAATAGGGTGTAAATTTTAAAAAGAGGATAACACGGTGTAGGCAACACAGATTTTTGTCGTTGTTTTCTGTATTGACAGCACTCCAAATTTACAAAAAATTGAGCTCAATGTTAAAATTGACCGGAGTTCTCCTTTAAGAATTATCGTTATCGGGCAAAATTTTCATATCAGTGCATCCCTACTTATCTTTATTTAGTTTAACTTGATGTGCTAAATACATAATTAGCCTATATTAACGAAAATGACACACACAAAAAACAAATTATAATAAAATTACTATACACACAAAAAACATTAGATAGATAGATAGATAGATAGATAGATAGATAGATAGATAGATAGATAGATAGATAGATAGATAGATAATCCAGTCTGATTTACCTCATGTTCGGAGTTCTCCTGTCCTCCTGTTTTACCAACTTTTGCAGATTTTGTTGAATCCTATAAAGAAAATAAAGACTATAAAAAAGCGATCTTGCATTTCCCCCTAAAAAAATTAACTTAATTTTGTGAACAGAAAAAGACCAGCTTATAAATAGCAATCCATCTTAAGCAACTAATGTTCAAACCTTGACTGCAACACTAAATACACGCAAAAAAATCTCAAATTTATTTTTATATACAAGCATTTTATACATTCAATCACAACAATATTTACATAAATGAGAAACCACCAATATTATCCTGCTAACCGGCTAAAGTTAGCTTCGCTACGAAACCTGAACGTATACGTAAATAAACTGTACATTAATACAAACAGAGTTCGTTTAAAGTCACTTAAAGTGCTCAGTTTGGCATCTAGGGATGTAAATCTGTTAAATGTTTTGAATCGCACGCCTATATAACCGGGTTTATGGCGAGCAGAGCTGGAGTTAGCATGAATGCTAATGTCTCGAGCTGAGGGATGAAACTAATCTGCCTCTTTGATCCGAGTATAAATCCATATTTTTTCCAATTTTCTCAGATTTTCCTCCACATAAGACCCCGGGAATATGTATCTCACCTTGTCTTTCTTGACTTTATTCGGCATGGCACTCAGAACCGTGTGTTTCCAGTCAGTCAGTCAGTCAGTGTGTGTCTGTGAGAGAAACTCCTGCAGCTGGTTAATTAACGTTACCACACTAAACTAAACTGAATTAAACGGGACTGAACTAAACTGAATTAAACTTAACTGAACTAAACTGAATAGATAATGAACTCATCCTGCATCTCCCCTTCTCCTGCACTTCAACTGTTCTTTCGTTCTCATCTGATGAGATATGAAGGCAGCTCATATTAAAGCAACGTATTTTCTACTTAATGTAATATTTTACACTGAGGAGGACACTAAACCATTCAGTGCTGCAGTTAAATAATGTGTGCTTTATAAACACAATATTATTTATGTTCACTTCGCCGCTTTATGGACTCGTGTGTGTCTCGAGTGTTTGAAATGTTGGCGCTGTTTTATTATGTGTTTTATGCATTATTCTGCTGCCATCTGATGGGCACTCACTGTATGAGCTCTACATTAATATTAACAGTTTAAACACGCGCGCGCGCGTGTGTGTGTGTACATAAATATACACACAAAATTATTAAATAAATAAATAAATAAATAAATAAATAAATATATATTATATGTATGCATGTATGCATGTATAAACTCAACTGCATTTTGTATTTACTTGGGTTATCTGTTATATAAAAATTTGTTTGATGATCTAAATAATTTAAGTGTGACAAATATAGATAATGTATATTTTAAAATAATTTTACTTCATGTTTTGTGGTAACACTTTAAAATAAGGTTTTACATTTTTTTAAATTAAGCTTTAATTTTGTGGGGGTTTTTTATATAACAATTTACAATGTTTTGAAGAACTTTCAAACACATTTTTGTTTTTAAATATTTTTAGTTTTTTTAATTTGTATGTTTTTGGTAACAATTAAAAAAAAGGTTTTGAACGTTTGTATGTTTAAAAATAATTGAAAATATTTGTTTTTTATTTACATTAAGGTTGAACATTTTTGTGCTTTTAAACGTTTACTTGTTAAAAATCCACAAAATGTTTAGAAATGTGTAAACATATTTTTGTGTTTTAATTATTATTTTTTTAAAGATTTGTTTACAACTCTTGTTTTTAAAATTTTCTAGGAAATATTTTTGAGTTTGTAATTTAACATTTGCATGTTTTTTAACAAACTTTTTTTTTGTTTAAACATTCTTGCTTTGAAGTAATATTGACAATTTTTTAAATAATTTAAAATAAGGTTTAGTGTTTTTTTTCCAATTAATTTACAATAAGGCTGTATTTTTAAACACATTTTTATGTTTTCAAGATGATGCATGAATAATTTCTATTAAACTATATATGAATGGTAGAGTACATGTCGGATAAGAACGCATCATTGTAGCATTTAATTAAACTCATCCTGTTTTTAACAAACGCGATTATGTTTTCTTTACTGTATTAGTCAGAAACTTACTAGAACAAAAAATAAATAAACATGAAGACTCCCGATATGCTGAGCTTTATTTCAGGACCCCGTCGTGTCAGTAATACAGTACCAGTGCCATACATCCCATAAACACTCAAAAATCAACATTGGAATGTAATAAATACAAAAAAATCGCAAATACAACTCAAAATAATACAAAAAAGGGAAAGTGGTGCGGTCCACATAATCTGCTTTTACATTTATGTTTTGCTTTTTTCTTACATTTTTAACACATTTATGTTTTTAAATTTTGCCCAAATTTTTGTTTATTTTAAACAGTTTTTTTTTTTTTGTAACATTTACAATAATTTTCCAGTTTAAGTTTTTGTTTTACATTTAAAACATCCTATTTTTATGTTTAAAAAAAATGTATTTATGTTTTTGTTTTGCTGTTTTCATGGTAACTTTTTTATTTTAAATAAGGTATATACATGAAGACTCCCGATATGCTGAGCTTTATTTCAGGACCCCGTCGTGTCAGTAATACAGTATCAGTCTGTCATACTTTACATCCCATAAACACTCAAAAATCAACATTGGAATGTTAATAAATACAAAAAAATCGCAAATACAACTCAAAATAATACAAAAAAGGGAAGGTGGGAGGATGAGAGGTGCGGTCAATGAAAACTTTTTACACAGTGAGTCTGAAATCTTAGAGACAGTGAGTGTGTGTCCTCACACTCCTCACACATGTTTTTTTGCATGTTTTTTTTCTTCATATTCTTCTTGATGTCCACGTGTGCTCAGTCGACCTCCTCCATGCGTGAGGCGTCGTCGTCTCCCTCGAGCACCGGCATCTCCTCGACCGGAGCGGCACTCGTCTCTTCTGTGGGAGCATCGTCCTCGTCGATGCCTGAGACACACACACACACACACACACACACACACACACACACACAGTCATGATGAATGTCATTATACATTCACATACATCATTCACTGTTTTAAACGCACTGTTTCTGCACTGAGTTTGAGTTTGATTAAACATTATTTTAATATTTTTGTTTTTACATTGTTTTAGTTTTGTATGTTTTTTAAATTTTTATTTTTAAATAAAAAAAAGGTATATTTTTAACACTAAAGTATAATTGTAAAGAATTTTACACATTTTGTTTTTTAATTCTAACTTTTTTTTGTTTATAGCTTGTCCACTTTTAACATATTTGTAAGTTTTTTTGAATTTTTTAAAACATTTGTTTTCGTTTTGCTGTTTTCTTGGTAACATTCTAAAAAATATATATATTTTTAACAAGTATAATTGTAAAGAATTTTATTTATTTATTACATTTAAAAAAAAATAGTTTTAAGCTTGTAAATTTTTTACATATTTTTAAAAACATTTTAGTTTTAGTTTCGCTGTTTTCTGGGTAACATTCTAAAATAAGGTATATTTTTAATTTTTAAATAATTTTACACATTTAAAAAAAATTCTAACTAAAAAAGTTTTAAGCTTGTCAATTTTTAAAAAAAAATTTGTTTTTTTATTACATTTTAAATAAAAAAAGGTATATTTTTAACACTAATGTATAATTGTAAAGAATTTGACACATTTTGTTTTTCAATTCTAACTTTAAAAAAAAATAGTTTTAAGCTTGTCCATTTTTAACATATTAAGTTTTTTTAATTTTCTATAAAACATTTTTGTTTTTGTTTTGCTGTTTTCTTGGTAACATTCTAAAAAAAAGTATATTTTTAACAAGTATAATTTTAAAGAATTTGATTTTAAAGAATTCTAGCTAAAAAAAATGTTTCAAGCTTGTCAATTTTTAACAAATTTTTTTTTTTAAATAAACAAATGTATATTTTTAACACTAAACACATTCTAAAAAAAGTTAATTTTTAACACTTTAGTATATTTTGTAAGAATTTTACAATTTTTTAAAAAAATATATTTTTTTAAGCTTCTACATTTCCTTTTTTTTTCTTCCTTTTTTCAAACATTTAAAAACAACAAATTTTTAAAGCAAACTCCTAACCTAAGCCGAGTTTGATCATCCTGTAGATGCGGTTGGAGTGCGTCTGCGGGTCGTCCAGCGTGAAGCCCGAGGAGAGCAGCGCCGTCTCGAACAGCAGGATCACCAGATCCTTCACCGATTTGTCGTTCTTGTCGGCTTCTGCCTTCACTCGCAGGGTCTCGACGATGGGATGGTCCGGGTTGATTTCCAGGTGCTTCTTGGCGGCCATGTAGCCCATGGTGGAGTTGTCTCTCAGGGCCTGAGCCTTCATGATCCTCTCCATGTTGGCCGTCCAGCCGTATGTGCTTGTGACGATGCAGCAAGGCGAAGACACCAGACGGTTGGAGACGGTGACCTGACGCAGGAATAAACATGACAATCAAACCTGATGTATAGAAGCACCACTGCACTGTTTAATTCAGGGCTTTTCAAAATGGGGTCCAGGAATTTATTTTGAGAAAGATAACGTCTCGGGTTACGGCTGTAACCCTTGTTCCCTGAGAACGAGACACTGCGTCGATGACGACACTTTGGGGAACGCCACTAGCGTAACTCTTCTGAAGTATGAATGAAACTAATCCAACCCTATTGGTGCTGCGTCATGACGTAACATGTGACGGCATACACGGCACACAGCAGAGTTAGCTTCTGCCATGAAGCAAGTCTCTCCCAGGAGGAGGAGGCGTGGCGGGGGGACGCAGTGACAGTCGTAACCCGAGATGGTCCCTTTCGAGGGAACAGAACTGCGCACTGCGGAGATGACGGAGGTATATTTTTTACACTTAAATATAATTTAACAAATTTAACAAAAAATTTAGATTTTTTTTTTTAAGCTTGTACATTAACATATATTTTTAGTTTTTTTAAAACCATTTTTGTTTTGCTGTTTTCTTGGTAACATTCTAAAATTAGGTATATTTTTAACACTTAAGTATAATTGCAAAAGAATTTGACAAGTTTTTAACAAATTTTTTTTTTAAACTTGTCCATTTGTAACATATTTTTACGTTTTTTAACTTTTTTTAAAATTGTTTTTAAGACGGTCCCTTTCGAGGGAACTCGCACTGCGTCGATGACAGCGGTATATTTTTAACACTTTAGTATAATTTTAAACAATTTTACACATTTTCTGAACATTCTTTTTTAACTTTTTTTTTAATTTGTTTGAAGCTTGTACATTAACATATTTTTACGTTTTTTAAACTTTTTTAAAAACATTTTTGTTTTTGTTTTGATGTTTTCTTGGTAACATTCTAAAATAAGGTATATTTTAATATAAAGTATTCTAAGGTAAATAATATAAAGTAATATAAAGTAAATTTTAAAGAATTTGACAAAAAAAATTTTTTATCCTAACGTAAAAAAAAAAAAGCAACATATTTTTTATTTTTTTAACCTTTAAAAAAAAAAAAGTTTTTAAGACGTAAAAGACTGCGCTGATGACAACACTTTGGGGAACCCACTCTGCCACAGCGAGCCCTGCCTGTCCCCGTGTGAAGCTTGTACTCGACTGCCTGGCGTAGGAGGAATCTCCAGGCTACAGAATCTGACACATGCCCATCCAGCCACACACACTTCTGCGATCGGGGTCCCTGAAAGGAGGGCTCTCGAGAAAATAAAGATTTTTTAAAGTAAAAATTTGGATTTAGATTTATCGGCCAATTTATCGGTTATCGGCTCTGAAACAGAATTATCGGTTATCGTATCGGCCAAAATGTTCATATCGGTGCATCCCTATATTAATTGATCATTACCTTCTCAACCTTCTTCTCCAGGATGTCCTTCATGATCTTGCACAGGTTTTCGAACTTGGCCTTCTTCTCCTCCTGCTTCTTCTTCTCGTCCTCGTCCTCGGGAAGCTCCAGACCCTCTTTGGTCACGGACACCAGGTTCTTGCCCTCGAACTCCTTCAGCTGCTGAACGCAGTATTCATCGATGGGCTCGATCATGTAGATCACCTCCAGACCGGCTTTGCGCAGGCGCTCCACGAAGGCCGAGTTCGCCACCTGATCTTTGGTCTCGCCTTTGGAGAGATTTGACAATTGTAAGAAAATTGCAAGGATTTTTTCCCCCAGATTCACAAACTTTTAAGGATTTCAAGGACGATGAATTGATTTTTCGATTAATCGTATTTTAAAATTTGGTCGATTCAAAATCGATTCTCAAAGGCCACGAATCCATTTTTTCCCCCCAATATTTATTTATCTATCAACCCAAAAGCCAGTTTTAGTTTTCCTCCACTGTTCATTATGTCACTGTTTGATCAAGGCATGCAACGGTTCTGACTTGTCCAATTTTCAGCATAAATTTTTCATCTTGCATCAAAATCCTGTCTATTCACTGTATGCATTTGAAATATAGAGTTGGGTTCTGTTTTAATGCACCCAAGTGTACCTAAAATAAGAAGAGTTTAATATACAGGTTTGTGGCTCTTAATTTCTTTTTATTACTTAACCACTTGTTAACTTATGCTAACTATTCTTTTTTATAAATATAGGATTTGTCTTAAATCTGAATTCATTGAGCGAATCGGGAATCGAATTTAGAGCTTGCGAATCGAAATCGAATTGATACCCAGCCCTAATTAAAATAATGTTTAAGTTCATTGACCAACTACTAACCGGTGATGTAGTAGATGTGCTTCTGCGTGTCCTTCATGCGCGTGACGTAGTCTTTGAGGGAAACCATCTCGTCTCCAGAAGCGGACGTGTAGAAGCGAAGCAATTCTGACAACTTCTTTCTGTTCTGAGAGTCCTCATGAATGCCCAGCTGTGTGTGAGGAAAACATAATTTATTTACTCCTTTATAACCTTTAACCTTCATCTTCATCTTTCCCTCGCGGGTCAAAATGACCCGAAGCCCTAAAATTATACTTAATTATAAAAAAATGTGTCCAGAAAGCTTATTTTTATTTCATTTTGATAATATTTGTTAAATTTGTTTTAGAGATTTTTTTATGTATTTACCGTTAAATTACTAGATTTTATCAATAAATAGATAATAATTTAAGCACATTCCTCACATTCTTTCAACTTAAATTCAAAATAACTCACAATTTCATTCAAAACCCTTTTAATTCAGCTCAAAATATCTTTCATTGTGTGTCTTTGCCGACCTCTTGTGGAAAAAAATAAATAATATAACATGATATTTGATGACTCTAGATGAACTTATAGCTCTATGTGGAGCAAATGAGCTGTTCCGCTGGGTCCTAAAGTCATTTCTCTTCAGTATGCATTCAGATACACATGTAGACATTATAAGATACTTTTTTGGTAAAGTTTTAGCATTTTTAGTTTGAATTTTTATGATTTTCTATTTGTAATGAAGCATTCCTCGTTCCTATGGGGGTCAAACTGACCCGAGAGGGAAGGATTTGATACTTTTTAAAATTATAACAACAAAACTCCTCGAATCCATTCAAGTGTGACAAAAGTCCTGGGGTCTTGGACCCCTCTGATGAACACTCAATTAAAAAAAAAAAGAGTTTCGGGTCAAAATGACCTAAGGGAAGGGTTAAAGCACTTGTTTTAAGCGCTAGGAGCATCAGTTTTCACCTTGATGTTCTTGGAGAAGTGCTCGTAAAGCTTCTTGTAGTTGTCTTTGTCCTCAGCGAGTTCGGTGAAGAGATCCAGACACTTCTTGACCAGGTTCTTGCGGATGACTTTCAGGATCTTGCTCTGTTGAAGCATCTCTCTGGAGATGTTCAGCGGCAGATCCTCAGAGTCCACGACACCCTTAATGAAGTCTGGGAGGAAAGATGGATCATATTAACCCTACTGTCTCATATTTGATTTGCACCTTTTCGAAAGCCGGTAAATGATCGAAACTAGGGATGCGCGATATATCGGCCACCATATCGGTATCAATCGATATCGGTTCTTTTTAATGTTATTGTTATCGGCCAGATAAGAACATTTGTAAGCCGATAAATAATGGATAATTTCCTTCAGCTGAGACACTTCAGATGTGCACTGTTCAACGTAATGGTTTTGAATTGCTTGAAATATGATTTGAATCACTTAAAAAAAAAAAAACGAAAACGGGTGAAATGCAAGTCTGTCATATCGGCTACATAAAATTATAATAAAAACATTATAATTGTGTGTTTAGGACGTGATTTTAATGGTGAGACTTTTGTTTTTGTAATCATGCTAGAATAAATTATAAAAAAATCAATATTTAGATGTATCGGCCAATATATCGGTTATCGGCATTCAAATATAAAGAATTATCGGTTATCGGTATCGGCCAAACTTTTCATATTGGTGCATCCCTAATAAAAATGATAAGTCTGTACAGTGTTATTCTGCAATATACTGTATATTAAAGTCGATAAATAATATATTATTCCCTTCAGCTGAGACACTTCAGAAGTGCACTGTTCAACATGTTTTGAATTGCTTGAAATATGATTGGAATCACTTTAAAATGGAAACTACGGTAAGCAAATCTTGTCATATAAGCTTCATAAAATTATAATGAAAACATAATTGTGTGCTTGGGACGTGATGAGAAGTTTTTTTTTTTGTAAAGAGGCTCTAAAAAATGTATCGGCCAATATATCGGTTATCGGCTTTCAAATATAAAGAATTATCGGTTATCGAAAAATGTTTATATCGGTGCATCCCTAATCAAAACGATTGATAGTTTAGACTTCTTTTAATCATAGTGAAATTTTACGAATGTCAGCTCGTGCTTCACGTGTCAAATCTGCACTGATTTTTATAAGTAAACATTTATAAATGTATTAAATGTTTATATGATTTTAAGTAAACAATAACTTTTATATTCTTAGTAATATTTCAACTGCACTGAAGCAGCTTCGGTTTACTTGATTATCAGACATAATTTATTAGAAAGTATCAAATATGATCATCAGGCTTTTGAAGAAGTTTTATCTCTCAATAATCATTGTATTGCATTGCATTATATGTATTGATCATTTAAATATCATCTTACTAAGACATATTATTGACAAATATTGATATTTAAATGCATTTTATGTAAGTATCTGCTACTGTTATAAAAACTCACTGATTTACATCACAAGCATCAGAATTTCATCTTATCTGTCCATATAAAAAAATGTCCTCACTATATCATACTTTACGAGCCATAAAAACTTAAGATTTTTTAAAATATGTCTTCCAGATACTTCTTATGTCACGCTTTACAGGGTTTAAAACACAGCAAAATAAACAACACTGAGACTTAGGGTTACCTAGAAACACTGAAATCTGTGTGGCGTTTGCGTCTTAAGAGTATATTCAGAATCAGACTTAGATTTGACTCTTACTGAGGTACTCTGGGATGAGCTCGTCGCAGTTGTCCATGATAAAGACCCTGCGCACGTACAGCTTGATGTTATTCTTCTTCTTCTTGTTCTCGAAGAGGTCGAACGGAGCTCGGCGAGGAATGAAGAGCAGCGCGCGAAACTCCAGCTGGCCTTCCACAGAGAAGTGCTACAAGGAAAAACAAACACACAATCAGTCGGTTAAACTAAACCCTCTGGTGCTCTTCGCGTGTCGGTCAAAAATGTCGGTCACGCGTGTCGCGTGTTGGTCATAACATTTTTTTTTATTTCAATTAAGGCGAGACACGGCAGGCAAAAACATAGTTTTTTTTTTTTCACTGGTCAATTTTGAGATTTTTGGATATTTGTCTTCAATAACATGTCTTCTTTAGACTTGTGGTGAAAAAAAGTCCAAAATACACATTTAGGTCTTTATGTTAACATTATAATCTGAAAATCGGGCCTTTCTCCGTTTATCACGTCACTTCACCACGTGACAGCAGCAAGCAGGCTCCGATTGGTTAACGCGGCGCGAATTGACGCAGAAGTTCAGATTATTTAACTCGGGCGGCAGACGCGAATTCGCGCCAAACGCGTGAATGCACAAAAAGCACTACATAAAATCAATCGCGCTTAACGCGCCAGACGCTTAATTCGCGCCATTCACACGAACTTGACGCGCGAATGAGGCGTATTCGCGTCTACCACGCCGCACTCTACGCCTCATTCGTGCCGCAGAAATTTTTTACGCGCATAACGCGTCTTTGCATTGACTTAACATTGAAATCACTCGCGCCTGTTGCGCTATTCCGGTGTGAACACACCATTATACTGCACATCTATCAGTTTCTGCACATCTACCATCTCTGCTTCAGGCAGACAGTCACCTTGACGGCCAGGTGATCCTCCCAGTCGTTGGTCAGGCTCTTGTAGAACTCGCCGTACTCTTCGCTTGTGATGTCGTCGGGGTTGCGTGTCCACAGGGGTTTGGTCTTGTTCAGCTCCTCCTGGTCGATGTACTTCTCCTTGATCTTCTTCTTCTTCTTCTTCTTCTTGTCGGAGCACTTGTCATCGTGGTCCTCCTCGTCTGAGCCCACGTCTTCGATCTCGGGCTTGTCCCCGTCCTTCTCGCCCTCCTCTTCCTCTTTCTTCTCCTCTTCCTCCGCCTCTTCTTCATCATCGCTCACCTCCTTGTCGCGCTCCTTCTCGACCTGAAAACAAAAGGTTTGTTTGATCTTTGTTTTTTTACATGCACAAAGCACAGCATAAATGACTAATCTGTACATGCATGAGAGGGATGTGTTCGTCATTTTCCTCATTTATAAAAGTACATTTTTTAAGCAAGCAAGATCTTCAAATATTCTATTAGAAGAAAAGTGTACTGTAAGCATTAATAAATTATAACTTCATAAAAGTAACTAGTCGAGTGTGATGTTTTTATGCACTTTTGACAACGTAAGTATGAGGTCATTTTTTTAAACGATGGAATAGAACATTATATATTATATCTACACTTTATAGATACATTATATCAGCAAAAATGTAAAATAAACAAAATACAAAAAAAAACTATTAATATGCTTAAAAAAAATTATGTAATAGTAGATAAATTATACATTATTTGTAAAAATATAAATAAAATACGAAAAAACATTAATTATGTATTATGCCTTTTTTTAAATAAAAGTATACAATAGTAGCTTAATTAAACATATCAACAACAAATAAATAAACAAATATATATATAGTCATTTTTTTAAATTATGGATTAAATTGTCTGTTAGCAAAACATTTAAATAAAAAATAAAATAAAAAAATATTTAAATATGGTAATTTTTTTGTAATTACGGAATAGTAAAAAAATTTATAAACAATACCAAAAAAAAAACTTTTCCTCGCTTTTACAAAGTACCCCCTGGAAGTAAGAAAGGGGAAAAATAAACATTATTTAAATTAATTAATCTAAACCAGGGTTTCCCCAAACTGAAGCTAATAATTAAATAATAAACGTAAATTTAAAATACATAAAACAAATCAAAATAAAACGAATTTTATTTGCTGACCTGCATGTCACGTCATCAGAAAACCGTGACCATGTGAATGTGTGGATAAATTATTGAAGCGTTAACTTAAAATCTAATTTCCTGTTCTGCAGAATGAGCCAATAAACACTCACGAAGAGCGTGATGGGGTAGCCAATGAACTGCGAGTGCTTCTTCACGATCTCCTTGACGCGCCGCTCCTCGATGTACTCCATCTGATCCTCCTTCAGGTGCAGGACCACTTTTGTGCCGCGGCCCATTGGCTCGGCTATAAAAAAAACATTAATTTCACATTACAGTTCCAGTACAGTGATTCAAACACAAGCGTCTTTAACCCTCTGGTGCTGTTTGGTCATTTTTGACCCGAAAAATTTTACTTTTTTTTTTTCTTCTTCATCGGAATGGTGAAACTTGGTAAAGGTTTTGGCACTTGCTGTGTGAACACAAATAAATCATGGAAATGCAGTGTTTCCGCTACATTCATTCAGCCGTGGTGGGCCGCCACACCAAAAATCCTCCCGCCACGGCTGCAGCTTCTCAGTGAGGTCCGTCCGATATTGTGCATACTATTGTGTTATTGTTAAGCCCCACTAAAGGCATAAAAAACATTGTAAAGCACCATAAAGTTTTCGTGCACTATATTCCAAGACTTCTAAAGTCATTCGATAGCATAATGTGAGGTAAAAAATAATATTGAAGTCGTTAAGTTAAAGTTAATGAAAACTCATCTCTCCTCAGTCATTCTCCATTCAGAACTCAAACATCGCGTCGCGTTCGGTTACGAGTAACACGATGACACTCTCCAAGATCAATGTTCACATTATTATACTTTATTTGTAGATAAAGGTCTATGGTTTGCATAAAATTACTTTATCTTACTGTTACTGGAGTTTATTGCGTTAGTTCTGTTAGATTACAGCACTGAGCACTCTGAATTCGAATTGTTCTTCATGCGCACTGTAACTGAAATGTAAAACTGTTAAAAGAAAAGGCTAAATAAACTGTTGCATAGATATAATACAGTAAGCATCAAATATCTCTTCGCTTTGTGCTTTTAAATAAAGTGTGCCAGTCAGAGAGACTGGTAGTTGTGAAACAGTATTTCGTGTGTTGTCTGTGTACTCTGCTAACACTTTTCAATGCGAAGCGCTGCACGCTGTGACTTCGAGTTGCTTCAAGTGCATCATTCGGCGCACGGGATGCGCATAATCGCATTGCCGCTGTAAATTGGAACCTTTCATATTATAACTAGAAAAACTATTTTTCGATTAATCGTTTTTTAAATTGTGGTTAATTCAATATCGATTCTCAAAGGCTATGAATCGATTTTTTTCCCCATATTTATTTATATATCACCCAAAAGCCAGTATTAGTTTTCCTACACTTCATAGGCTTGCAGCCTCCATGTTATTCTAATGCAGTGAGATTTTATGTTTGTTTTATCTTAAACATAAAATAACCTGATCCTGTTTGATCAAGGCATGAGACTGTTCTGACTTTTTCAATAATCAATTTTTCATCTTGCATCAAAATCCTGTCTATTCATTGTATGCATTTGATATATGCTGTTTTAATGTACCCAAGTGTACCTAAAATAATAAGAGTTTAATATACTGGCTCTTAATTTCTTTTTATTAATTAACCACTCGTAAACTTATGTTCACTGTTCTTTTTTATAAATATAGGTTTTGTGTTAAATCTACAGTATATTCATTGAGTGTAATCGAGAATCGAAATTGAATCGAATTGAGAGCTTGCGAATTGAAATCGAATCGGAACATCTGAATCGATACCCATCCCTAATTATAATACTTAGGGGAGGTTTAAACACCTGGGGCAAGGGGTCGTGGCCCATGGGAATATCACGCATGGGCGACGCCCCCTCCCCCTGGGGAAATGGGCCTGCCACCACAGCTGGAAAAAATCCTAGAGGAAACACTGAAATGATTCGAAGGTTTAATGGTCCTGTAATAATAGTCACACTTGTGCTGCTCGCGGTCAAAAATAACGCATTGTAAATGAATGAGAGTTTCCTCTAGTGGAAGCGTTCGGTACTGCAGCCGAACAACATCTCACTGAACACTAATTTATTGAGATATGAACCTCAAATTTGGAACACAACTTGTTTAGATTTATGGCTTTGATTTTCTTGCAGTTTTAGAGTAAAACGTGATTTTTAAAATATATATATTTCATATAAAATTCGAAAATAGTATTTTTGCACAATTTTTCATAACAATAAACGTAAAATAGGGCTGTTAACGATTAATCGCAATTAATCGAATCCAAAATAAAAGTTTGGAATATTAAAATAATATATGTGTGTGTATTGTGTATAATTACTTTTGTATATATAAATACACACACATGCATGTATATATTTGAGAAATATTTGCATTTATATACTGCATATGATTTATATTATATATAAATATAACTATTTTATATATAAATAACAAATGTTTCTTAAATATATACATGCATGTGTGTGTATTTATATATACAAAATAATTATACACAATACACACACATATATTATGTAAACACAAACTTTTATTTTGGATTCGATTAATCGCGATTAATCGTTTACAGCCCTAACGTAAAATTAAGTAACTTTTTTGTGCCGTCTTTAAAAAGAGATCAAACTTCTGTCTGTCGCTCTAAAGCGTTAAAAATTTACCACAGTTTCTAAGTTAGAAAATTGCATTTTCAGGTCTATGCTCAAAAAGTGAATAAATGCATTATAAATAAAGCGTAAATATAATTTAGTACCATAAAATCAAATAAAAAACATTAGCAAACTAAAATATAGTATATTTATTTAATTGAAAAAAAAAAAAGAATTTCGCCCATTTTTGACCGACACGCGAAAAACACCAGAGGGTTAAAATAATTAAACCGTATGTAAACGAGCGCTTGCGTTGCACTTACAGGTGTCCACTTTAACGGTGAATGACCCGCCTGCGGACGACTCCCATGCATACTGCTCGTCATCTAAGTGTTTGGTGACGACCGTGACTTTCTCGGCCACCAGGTATGCGGAGTAGAAACCCACGCCGAACTGACCAATCATTGAAATGTCGGCTCCAGCCTGAAGGGCCTCCATGAAGGCCTTTGTGCCGGATTTGGCGATGGTGCCCAGGTTATTAATGAGGTCCGCTTTGGTCATGCCGATGCCGGTGTCGATGATCGTGAGTGTGCGCTCTTCTTTGTTGGGAATGATTTCGATTTTGAGGTCTTTTCCCGAGTCCAGCTTGCTCGGGTCTGTGAGACTTTCATAGCGGATTTTGTCCAAAGCCTGATGAGAAAACAGAAGAAATATTTAGTTCCTTATGAATTTAGTTCCTTTTGTAAAAACAGTAAATTATGCATAATTACATGCAATTAACCCTAAACCTAATCCTAACCCTATAGTATGTAGATGTAGTTAATTATTATTACTGAGTACTTAAATCTATAATTTAGGGCTGTCAAATGATTAAAATATTTAATCACGATTAATCACATTAATGTCATAGTTAACTCACGATTAATCACATTAATGTCATAGTTAACTCACGATTAATCGCATTAATGTCATAGTTAACTCACGATTAATCACATTAATGTCATAGTTAGCTCGCGATTAATCACATTAATGTCATAGTTAACTCACGATTAATCACATTAATGTCATAGTTAACTCACGATTAATCACATTAATGTCATAGTTAGCTCGCGATTAATCACATTAATGTCATAGTTAACTCACGATTAATCACATTAATGTCATAGTTAACTCACGATTAATCACATTAATGTCATAGTTAGCTCGCGATTAATCACATTAATGTCATAGTTAACTCACGATTAATCGCAAATTTGTATCTATTCTAAATGTCTCTTGATTTCATTTGTCCCATTATTTTTTCTCATTTTAATGCTCTTATCAACATGGAAAAGTGTGTTTTTGTTTTTTATTGAAAACAACATGTACTGTGTTCAATTTCACACTAACATTCTCACTTGGAGCAAATAATCTCTCACACAATGTAACACTGTCCATCAATAAAAGGGTGAAAGAAATACTGACGAGGTAACGTTACTGATGTTGACGAGTGGGTGTAGAAACGCATCAGCTGTGTGTGTGTGTGTGTGTGTGATTGGCCATCAAGTGGTATTCAGACTGGACGATGACAGCTCAGTTCACAACGACACAACACACAGATCACTTTGGTCTTGTCAATTGAACGATTCGGCAACTTTTTAAAAGTAAACTTTCCATTCAGAATCTTATTGGCATCTATTTCGGCGTCTCGCGCTCATCGTTCATCATCTCAAAACGTAACGTTAAAGGACGTCGCACACCGGACGAGAAGCGCAGCGCCTCGTATTTAAAGTTCGAACACATTATTCTATGAGTGTACACACACCGGCGACGCCATTCTGCGTTTTTATTGCTGGCCATAAACTAAGAAAGCGCGCGTCCGATGTGCGATACGAGTTGTGCTAGACGCGGCTCGGCGCTGCGCTTCTCGTCCAAAACAAGTGTGTGTGGCGACAAGTGTGTGCGCGCCTGTTGTTTTGTTTCTGGTCTCGCTAGATCCGGTGTGGTGGAGTAGTTTTAATACCGTTACTAGTTGTTGCAAAAGCATCTGAAAAAAACTACAAAGTTTGCTAGGCGTTAATCTCTCGATAAAAAAATTGACGCAGTTAAAATGGGTTAGCGTTAATGCCGTTAATAACTCGTTTAACGGACAGCCCTAAGATAATTACACTGTACAAATTACACCTTAAAATAAAGTGGGTAACACTATATTTTAAGGTGTTATTGTTACAGTGTAAATATATATTTAATTATATATTGTACTACATGTACTTACTATAGAGATTATGTAGGATTAGGGTTTGGTTGAGGGTTAGTTGCATGTAATTATGCATAATTTACTGTTATTACATATGTAACAAGGACACTGAAAAATAAAGTGTTACCAAATAAAGTGTAGCCGTAAAGTGTCAAAATATTATCAAAATTAGATAAAAAAAGCTTTGTGGACAAAAAAACAAACAATTATATATAATTTTAGGGCTTCGGGTCATTTTGACCCGCGAGGGAAAGATGCGTTACAAAACTTGAGGGAACGATGAGGTTAAATCTCTGATTGACTCACATCTGAGGAGTTGGAGATGAGCTCTCTGAGGAAGATCTCTTTGTTGGAGTAGAAGGTGTTGATGATCAGAGACATGAGCTGAGCGATCTCAGCCTGGAACGCGAAGGTCTCGGCCTCCTCGTCCTCCATCGGCTGGTCGTGCGCCTCCGGCATCTGTGAGTGTGTGTGTGTGTGTGTGGGACAAACACAATGTTAAATACACACACACTATTTGACGAGGATCATTGGCACCATCTCAGATTTGAGTTATGCGTGAAAAGCATCAAATTAAATGACAGTAGAAGGGCAATCGCGATTAATCACATCCAAAATAAAAGTTTGTTTACATAATATATGCGTGTGTACTGTGTGTATAAATATTTTGAATATATAAATACACACACATGCATGTATATGTTTAAGAAACATTTTATTAATATATAAAATATTTATAATATAAAGTATGTATAAATAAATATACAGTATAAACATGCAAAAAAAATGTAAATATATATGCATATGTGTGTATTTATATATACAAAATAATTATACACAGAACACACACTTATTATGTAAACACAAACTTATTTTGGATGGAATATTTAAAGTCCTCCTGTGGTGAAAATCACGCTTTTAATGTTGTTTATGTCTATTTTTAATAAGCTTTAACACACACCATGTGTAAGTTCATAAGTGGACAGCATTGCTGAGTATTTTCTGCTTAAAACTGCAGTGAACCAAAGACAGTCTCAAACACACGGTGTGAAATCGCTGGTGTTTCTGACGTCACACACTACCTTGACCAATCAGATCAACGTGTGATCGTCCACCAGTGGATCTCTGAGTGAGTGAGTGAGTGGAGGCGGGGCTCATTTGCATATTCATAGAACCGCGCATACTAAATGAGGCAAGGGTGTCGAGTTACATTCTAGATATGAAGAATATTTTTTCAAGGAAAACCATTTAAATATGTAATTTTGGTGATCAAAGATGAGTTTTAAGGGATACAATTATTGACTACAGGGGGACTTTTAATTTAATTGTACATTTCTATCAGAGTCCACATTACAATTTAGAGTGATCTGTTATCAGAGGTAACTGTCTTAGTTATGCATTTCATAAATTTACATACAAATCACAGTAAGCTAAATATGTATTAATTTAAAAATGTAATAAATTAATTATTTTAATACATTGCATCAGTAAAGACATAAAGTAAAAAAAAATAAAGAAGCACGTGACAAGCAACATAACGAGATGTTGCTTGTCATTATTTAATTATAATTTTAGTATTTAAAAAGCATTAGTATTCAATTCAAATGAAGCTGGTTAAATGTGGATACAGTAAAACACTCCAGTTTATCCTAACCTGAACCATTTGAGGACTCATAGCGAGGTTTAATTCAAACGCAAAAGTGTTGTGCATATTATTAAACATATATTCTATTATTAACCCATTAAACTCATTAGGCAGGGATTTATTTTAACTCCCACACTAAGCTGAAGGGAAATGAGCGCCACCTGCCGGTCGAAGCGGATCATCACAAGCTTCTAGAACCTACCGAACTCTCTATATGCATTAACATGGATAACATCACCTCAGTTATCACTGTACACACGTTTAATATGTGAATGAGACACTATAATGCGATTAATTTCAGTCGGGGAAAATACCAATACGTTATGCTTTAATATTGACATCCTCGATATGCATGTATAAAACTCACATATTTAAAATGCACTCTTATAAACATGCACATGGAATAATGATGTCCTCAGATGCGTTCATGAGCATATTTATTATCAGTGAATATTTTAATAGCCTCGTTTAATCGGATGCAAATCCTCTGAGGTAAAACTCCAGATGGACTCCTTATTCACCGCTTCATTTCAGAATTAAGCCCTTTTAAATATAGTAACAGCGACTTACAGGTGTAAGACAAACTTAAAATGAACTTTATATTTGATCGAATACATGTTAAAAAAATCCGTGTAACGTTACTGGTGAAGCTTAACGTTAAATGTTCAGTAGCATCACAACTGTTAGTAAAATGAATGAAATGGGATTAAACGTCAAATATCCTCACAACATTTGCGTGTAATAACAAAACAAGTGGAATAGTATTGAATTAGGACGTTATTCCAATTATATTTCCTTACCTTTAATGATTTGTTAAAGTGAATTAGATTAGGCGACTTCTCCTGATGAAAGCTGTGAGATTTTTCTCCTCAACTGTCACTTTGGGAGACGCGTAAACTTGCGCGTGCGTTACGCTTATTTATATACGTCCAGTTGAGAGAGTTCGAGAACGCGTACGTTCCACAAATCTCTCGAATCTTCTCAATGCTTTCCAATGGGCGCGGGGGAGGGGCTTGGCTGTCAATCATCTACTCGTCACCATTACAACGGTTAAAGGGAGCCAGTGAGGGCGGTGAAATTTCTAGATCGCTGCTTATGGAAAATTAAATCAGAAGTTGCAGCGAAATAAGGACAGACTTCAGATCGTATGTATTATTAATCATTTATTAAAAATGTTCAACTCGTGTTTACAAAAACAGCTTAAATTAGAAAAGCTCAGAACATACAGTTTTCTGGTCACTCACTCACTACATGTAGAAACAAAAACATAAAATTCAAAATACATTAACAATTTAGTGTTATATTTACACTAAAACTATTTAGTCAACTTCCTCCATTCTAGAACTGTCTTCATCGCCCTCCAGAACTGGCATATCTTCTTCAGCGGGTTGAGTAATGTCCTCTACAGTCGAGTCATCATCATCGATGCCTGCAAAATACAGATTAAATCTAATTAAGTCACTTTTCCCTCTGAAATTTCATTTATATGACTACAATCTTAAAAGTCACCATGAAAACAAATGGAATACTGCAGTGAGGATTTAACCATGTACATTATTAAAAAAAATTATGTGCCCTAATAATCCTTAATCAAAGATAATCTCTTGTTTTATGAGGCGTTTACTGGCACGAGGGCGGTGCAATTCTCAGCAATATATGAAAACAATCCAATTAATTCCCAATGGACAAAATTAAGCTCCACCCTCCAAAAAAAGACAATCGCAACTTCATGCCTATTTTAAAAATTAAGGTTTCAAAATGTGATTTTTAAAGTGATGCTATTGAAGAACCATTGTTTGGGTTCCCCGAAATAACTTTTCAGTGAACGGTTCGAACCATTTTTTTCTTAGTGTGAAGAACATTTGAATAGTCTAATAATCTATATAAAAAACATTTTTTTTTAAATGGAACCATCAACGCCAATAAAGAATCGTTATTTTTAAGAGTGAGTGTTTTTTTGATGGGCATTATCAGAGACAATTTATATAAGAGACATGCCACTTCCTCAATCCTCAATACAACTATATAAGGAAAACCCGTAACGGCAAAGATGGCAGTTGTATTCACATGTCCCGCCCCTCCCGCTGGAAAGCCAATCATCTGCTTTTAACAGTCAAGCCGGGAAACATTTAAGCCTATGGTTCCACTGACGCACAGTTGAGGTTTCGCCTGTTGGTGTCGTGAACCCTTGCGCACGCGTAGTAAAAGTATAACCTGTGCGGAAAAAGGCGTTTTAAACCTTATTTTGGGGCAAAGTCATCAAACTTTTTCAGCGATTTTTATCATATTTTACTGCCGTGTCTATTCATGCAGTTTTTATGTCCCGGTGACCAGTGGAAGTGCAGTTCTGACTCTCTACCCATTCATTTAGATAGGAGCCTAGTCTTGTTAGTCCAAAATAGCGGCCCGGAGGCGTTGCCAAGATGGCGGCCGAGTGGCACGACTTGCCTAAAAGGACTTTGGCGTTACTAATGACCCAAAAGCAGGGTGCAATACAATGCTAATAAATTGTAGGCTTGTAGACATCTAACTTTCCAAGAATAATCTAAAGAAGCTTTTTCCACTATATAGAACCTTTTGTGCAATGGAACGAACCATTGGATGTTAAATGTTCTTCATGGAACCATCAATGCCAATACAGAACTGCTATTTTTAAGAACCCTAACCAATGACCAAAGAGTGCAATATAATGCTACACTCTAAAAACTGCTGGGTTGTTTTAACCCAAAATTAAAATGTAACCCAACTGTTGGGTTTGTCCATATTTGACCCAATTTTGGGTTGAAACAACCCATCATTCTGTAGAGTGTAATACGCTGTAGGCTTATAGACACTTACCAAGACCAAGTTTGATCATCCTGTAGATGCGGTTAGCATGTGTTTGCGGGTCTTCCAGCGTGAAGCCCGAGGAGAGCAGCGCCGTCTCGAACAGCAGGATCACCAAGTCTTTCACGGCCTTGTCGTTCTTGTCGGCTTCTGCCTTCTCTCGCAGGGTCTCGACGATGGGATGGAGAGGGTTGATTTCCAGGTGCTTTTTAGCAGTCATGTAGCCCATGGTGGAGTTGTCTCTCAAGGCCTGAGACTTCATGATGTGACGATGCAGCAAGGCGAAGACACCAGACGGTTCGAGACGGAGACCTGTTTACAAATCCAAATATTCATTATCATTTCAGGGTTCTGAAGACTATGCACTTCGTAATCTTAGTCTAGTATGCTAACAGCTTCCTACCTTCTCAATCTTTTTGTCAAGAATGTCTTTCATGATCTTGCATAAGTTCTCATATTTGGCCTTCAACTCTTCCTGATTCTTCTTCTCCTCGTCGTCCTCGGGAAGCTCCAGACCCTCTTTGGTCACTGACACCAGGTTCTTGCCATCGTATTCCTTCAGCTGCTGAACGCAGTATTCATCGATGGGCTCGATCATGTAGATCACCTCCAGACCGGCTTTGCGCAGACGCTCCACGAAGGCTGAGTTCGCCACCTGATCTTTGGTCTCGCCTTTGGAAAGAGTTTTGGGAATTGTAAGAAATTGGTATCTTTGGGTTAAAGTAATGTTGAATCTGGTGCTCTTCTGTCATTTTTGACCGAAAATTTGACGTTTTGTTTTTTTAGAATTGTTTACTTCATTGGAATGATACAAAACTTCGTACATGTTTTGGCAATTTCTATATGAACACACACAAAAACCATGGACATGATTCGAAAGATGAGCGCATTGGAAATTAATTTTATTTAGTGAAAACGTTTGGTACTGCAGCCAAACAAAATCTCACTGAAAGCTAATTTTTTGAGATATCAACCTCAAATTTGGAGTACAACTTAGATTTATGGCTTTATGGAGTAAAACGCTATTTTAAAAATATACATTTCATATAAAAATGTAAAATAGTATTTGTGTGCATTTTTCATAACAATACACGTAAAATTCTGTTACTATTGTCTTTATAAAGAGATCAAACTTCAGTCTGTTGCTCTAAATCATTCAATATTTACCACAGTGTAAGTTGGAAATTTAATTTCCAGGTCTATGCTCAAAAAGTGAATAAATTGATTATAAATACAACGTAAATATAATATAGTATTTAAAAAAATCCACTAAAAATCCAAAATATTACATAAAAAACATTATCAAACGAAAATATAGTACATTAATTTCATTGACAAAAAAAGAAATCGGTAATTTTTGACCGACACACGAAGAGCACCAGAGGGTTAAGTTCATTAACCAACTACTAACCGGTGATGTAGTAGATGTGCTTCTGCGTGTCCTTCATGCGAGACACATAGTCCTTGAGGGAAAGCATCTCGTCTCCAGAAGCGGACGTGTAGTAGCGAAGCAGCTCCGACAGCTTTTTACGGTTCTGAGAGTCCTCATGGATGCCCAGCTGGAATAGAAAATACATTTTTAGGATATATTCATACCACATCTATGAGTTTCATTAGCTACTCGAAAAGCACATGTACCTTGATGTTCTTGGAGAACTGCTCGTAAAGCTTCTTGTAGTTGTCCTTGTCGTCGGCGAGTTCGGTGAAGAGATCCAGACACTTCTTGACCAGGTTCTTGCGGATGACTTTCAGGATCTTGCTCTGTTGAAGCATCTCTCTGGAGATGTTCAGCGGCAGATCCTCAGAGTCCACGACACCCTTAATGAAGTCTGGGAGGAAAGTTTAACTCGTTAACACTTAAACTCTTGGGTCATATCCGTATCCAATGCCAATGGAATAACTCATAATAAACTCTTGAGACACTTACTGAGGTATTCTGGAATGAGCTCATCGCAGTTGTCCATGATAAAGACTCTGCGCACATATAACTTAATGTTGTTTCTCTTTTTCTTGTTCTCGAAAAGGTCGAAGGAGGCTCTTCTGGGGATAAACAGCAAAGCGCGAAACTCCAACTGGCCCTCAACCGAGAAGTGCTGTATCAACAAGAAGATTGGTGGTCTTCTCAATAAAAGTCCAATCATTTTTATGTAATATTTCTGACTCAATGTCACTACCAACCTTGACGGCCAGGTGATCCTCCCAGTCGTTGCTTAAACTCTTGTAGAACTCGCCGTACTCTTCATTGGTGATGTCATCTGGGTTGCGGGTCCACAGAGGTTTGGTCTTGTTGAGCTCCTGAACATCAATGTACTTTTCCTTGACCTTCTTCTTCCTCTTGTTCTGGCCATCTTTGGTGTCTTCATCCTCATCAGCCCCCAAGTCCTCAATCTTGGGTTTGTCTTTGTCATCGCCAGCAGCCACCTCCTCCTCCACCTTTTCTCCCTCTTCAAGGTCAACCTCCTTCTCTCTCTGTTTCTCAATCTGCAAGATATTTTTATGTTTTATAATCTGGGCACTAGAAGCATTGGAAGGTTTGCAGTCCAGGTACCAAAGTAGAGGCACTTACAAAAAGCGGGGGGAAAATTGTTCAGACTTTATAAAACATAATTGCGACTTTATATCATGCAGTTTGGACTTTATAACTCACAATTGTGAGAAAAAAATTAGAATTGCAAGTTTACATCTCACAATTCAGACTTTATAACACTCAATTGTGACTTTATATCATGCAATTTGGACTCTATAACTCACAATTTTGAGAAAAAGTCAGAATTGTGAGAAAAAAGTCAGAATTGCACGTTTACATCTCGCAATTTAGACTCAATAACACTCAATTGTGACTTTATATCATGCAATTCTGACTTTATATCACTCAATTGCGACTATATCATGCAATTTGGACTTTTGGAATTTGGATCTCTCAATTGTGAGAAAAAGTCAGAATTGCGAGAAAAAAGTCAGAATTGCAAGTTTAAATCTCACAATTCAGACTTTAGAACACTCAATTGCGACTTTATATCATGCAATTTGGACTTTATGTCTCGCAATTGTGAGAAAAAGTCAGAATTGTGAGATAAAAAATGAGAATTGCAAGTTTACATCTCGCAATTCAGACTTTATAACACTCAATTGCAACTTTATATTATGCAACATTTTATGCTTTAATAATGTGGGCTCTTGAAGCATTGAAAGGTTTGCAGACTAGGTACCAAAGTAGAGGCACTTACAAAAAGCGTGATGGGGTAACCGATGAACTGAGAGTGCTTCTTCACAACTTCCTTGACGCGCTTCTCCTCAACGTATTCAGACTGATCCTCTTTAAGGTGAAGGATGACTTTGGTACCACGTCCAATGGGTTGACCTATAATTGCAAAGCATGATTAGTTATGTAGTACTTTTTGAGATCCAATTGATTTGGATCAAATTTTTTAAGAGCTCGTACCAATGTCTGGCTTCACGGTGAAGGATCCGCCAGCTGCAGACTCCCAGATGTACTGCTCGTCATCGTTGTGTTTGGTGATGACCGTGACTTTGTCGGCCACCAGGTATGCGGAGTAGAAACCCACGCCGAACTGACCAATCATAGAAATGTCGGCTCCAGCCTGAAGGGCCTCCATGAAGGCCTTTGTGCCGGATTTGGCGATGGTGCCCAGGTTATTAATGAGGTCCGCTTTGGTCATGCCGATGCCGGTGTCGATGATCGTGAGTGTGCGCTCTTTCAGATCGGGGGTGATTTCAATCTTCAGGTCCTTGCATGAATCAAGTTTGCCTGGGTCGGTCAAGCTCTCATATCTGATCTTGTCCAGTGCCTGTTTTGAAGACACATAAAAAAAATGGGCCACTGAAACAATTGGATTTAGCCTTCATCAGAGGGGTCCAAGACACTAGGACTTTTGTCCCACTTGAACCACAAATACACACACACACAAAAAAAAAATTATGGATTCGAGGAGTTTTGTGGTTGAAATAAAAAAAAAAGTATCAAATACTTCCCTCACGGGTCAATTTGACCCCTTTAGGAATGAATGGAATGCGAGGAATGCTTCAGTTCACATAGAAAAACATAAAAATGCTAAAACTTTACCAAAATATAATCTTAGAATGTCTACATGTGTATCTGAATGCATAATGAAGCAAAACTGACTTTAGGACCCAGCGGAACAGCTCATTTGCTCCACATAGAGCTATAAGGTAGTCATTAAATCTCATGTTAAATTATTTATTTTCCACAAGAGGTCAGCAAAGACACCCAATGTAAGATATTTTGAGCTGAATTAAAAGAGTTATGCATGAAATTGTGAGTTATTTTGAATTTAAGTTGAAAGAATGTGAGGAATGTGCTTAAATTACTATTTATTTATTGCTCAAATCTAGTAATTTAAAGGTTAAAAAAAAAAAAGTAGCAAAAACAAAAATCTCCAAAAACAATTGCATTAATAAATAGAAAAAATATTATCAAAATGAGATAAAATAAGCTTTGTGGACAAAAAAGAAAAAAAATTAAGTATAATTTTAGGTCTTCGGGTCATTTTGACCCGCGAGGGAAAGATGCGTTATAAAACGCGAGGGAACGATGAGGTTGAATCTCTGATTGACTCACATCTGAGGAGTTGGAGATGAGCTCTCTGAGGAAGATCTCTTTGTTGGAGTAGAAGGTGTTGATGATCAGAGACATGAGCTGAGCGATCTCAGCCTGGAACGCGAAGGTCTCGACATCTTCCTCCATCACGGGCTGTGCTGCTTTCTCAGGCATCTGCGTAAAACATAGAAGGAAACGGATATATGATATTTGCGAGAAAAAAGTAAGAATTGCAAGAAAAATGTCCCCAATTGCAAGTTTACATCTCGCAATTTAGACTTTATAAACACTCAATTGCGACTTTATATCATGCAATTTCGACTTTATAACTCTCAATTGTGAGAAAGTTAGAATTAAGGAAAAAAAGTCTGAATTGTAAGTTTATTTAACGCAATTGACACTTTATATTATGCAATTGCAACTTTATACTATGCAATTTGGACTTTTTAACTCGCAATTGTGAGGAAAAAGTAAGAATTGCAAGAAAAACGTCAGAATTGCAAGTTTACATCTCGCAATTTAGACTTTATAACACTCAATTGCGACTTTATATCATGCAATTTCGACTTAACTCGCAATTGCAGGGAAAAAGTCATAATTGCGAGAGAAAAAAGTCTGAATTGCAAGTTTATTTAACGCAATTCAGACTTAACACGCAATTGCAACTTTATATTATGCAATTCGTACTTTAGTATAAAAATTGCACGATATAAAGTCGCAATTGCATGTTATAAAGTGTTTTGCATGTTTTCATTACTGCGACCACTGTCTTAAATCACTTAAATTCCTTTGAATTAACGTACATAAATGCAGGTTATTCGTAACTAAAAAGTTGTAGGCTATATTAAATATTACATTTGGTACGTTTTATTTTCTATTCTCTCTCTGAGCCTTTGATGAAGCGACAGCTGATAACCCCCACCGTACTGTAAAAGCAGTAGCACATGCTCAGCACCTGTTTCAGAAGTGGGGGAGGAGTGTCACATGTCCTCAGCCAAATGCTGTAATTATGCAACCCATACTGTCCTTTTCAGCACATTTTAGAGGGTTTTACTCATGTAATTTGACCTATTCTCACTTTTAGGATGTTGTTTTGGGTTACTCGGGTTGAAAAGCCACAGCTGTCATGATTTGACGAAACGAGTCGGCATGCTTGCAGACACGTGCTCTTCACTTCATATCAACCCATTGAACTGGCTTGCATTTTTGGGCTTTAATTCTTGACCATGAAATGTTTTCACTTCTACAATAATCTACCAAGCGTCTGCGTTCAGAAGTGGCCAAACGTTGGTCTGATGTGCAAAGGCATTCAGGATTTACAACAATTTAATTGGAAATGTCTTTTTTTTTTTGGCACTCTAAAAAAATGCTGGGTTGTTTCAACCCAACTTTGGGTCAAATATGGACAAACCCAGCCGTTGGGTTACATTTTTTAATTACATTTGGTAACACTTTCTTTGTTACATATGTTGCATGCACTTACCATAGTAATAACAGTAAATTATGCATAATTACATGCAACTAACCCTCAACCAAACCCTAATCCTATAGTGAGTGTGTTGGGTCAAATATGGACAAACCCAAACGTTGGATCAAAAATGCAATTTAAATGTAACCCAATGGCTGGGTTTGTCCATATTTGACCCAAAATTTGACCCCAGCATTTTTTTGAGTGTAGTTGCTTAATATTACTCAGTACTTAAATATAGAATCATACTGTAACAATGACGCTTTAAAATAAAGTGTAACCTTAAATTTTTAACCCAACATTTGGGTTTGGCCATGTTTGACCCAAAGTTGGGTTAAAACCCAGCATTTTTTTTTTAGAGTGTATAAAATGGAGTTTCAAATGTAAAGCTGTAAAATAATCAGATATGAACACCTTTCTAATGGCCCAATGTTCTAAAATCAATGCAAATCCCAAGCTCAGTTTGTAGAATGTAATCCCGCTTACCTTGATAATTGTCTTCTGTATAAAACAAGGTCTCAGGCGTATGGAGATCTTACTCCACTCGAGTTCGGTTTGAGTTTTGGTGTCGCTGACTTCTTCTGGCCGCTGGGTTTGCTTTATCTGTCGAGGAGAAGGCCTTCATCAGGCTTTATATACTCGTGAGCCGAGTTTCTCGAAACCCCCATTGAGAAACTTCCAGAAGGAATGCCCACTACAGATAGGAGTGCTAAAGTAAGACCACCAGGCCGTGTGTGTGTGTGTGTGTGTGTGTGTGTGTGTGAGGGGGGGGGGGGGGGGGGGGGGGGTGTTCGCTATCCTAGACCCCTTTTGTCCTTTTTTGGGGCAGGGAGTCACAAGAAGTGTCTGTCAATCAAAGGAAGAACGTTCCGGATAACACATGTGTCCATCGGTGCCTTCTTCCTAGCAGAATCTCGGAAGCTCATTGGCCGATCCGGTGAAACAGTGCAAAATATCACTGAGGTGCCAAAACTCACAATGAAGTCAAGAGATAAAACTCTATAAAAGATTGAACTCTGAAACTTGCAGGCCTAGTTTCATCTTATGATGTGTTCTAGTAAATATTCAAATTGGTTTACTTATAATTCAACAAATGTCAACACCTACAAGTCATGTAAAAACATAAAACCTCTAATGTATACTGTTAGAGACTAAACAAATATATAATTTAAGATATTATGAACTCTTGTATTTAAAGAACTGTTCCTTGGTCATTTTGACGCGTTGTTTTCAATGCAATGTGTCAAAAATCAAGGTTAAGATGAAAAACTGAGAAATAATAAATAAAATATGATAAATATTTGAGATGAATATGAGAAATTATAAACAAAAAAATTATCTTTATGGGTCAATTTGATCCACATTGTTTTCAATGCAATTCACCAACAAAAATGTAAAAAAAAAAAAAAAAGGCTATAGGAAAAACTGTAATCATGTAAAAACATAAAACCTCTAATGTTGTTAGAGATTTAAAAAATATAACATTTTTAGATTTTATGAACTCTTGTGTTTAGTGACTAAATAAATATGGAATATGATAAATTATCAACAAAAACTATTAAAGGTTAATTTAACCCATTGTTTTCAATGCAGTTCACCAAAAATTAAGAAAAAAAAAGAAAAAAAACAACTGTAGTCACGTACACACACACACACACACAAACCTCTATCCTAGTGACTAAATAAATATGAAATATGAGAAATCATCACCAAATCATCTTTAGTGTTCAATGCAATTTTGCCAAAAAAAAAATCAACACAATGAAAATTCAAGTCATGTAAAACCATAAACCTTGTCACACGTTTGCAGAAGAGACAATGTGATCTTTAAGCAAGATCTTTACTTTCAAACTTACAAAACCACATAGCAGGAACAGAACAACAGAGACATCGCCAGATGGGCTTAAATACACCAGATCAGGAGACAGACACAGCTGGACAAATGAACTCATTTAACGACAGTAATTAACAAGACAACAGGTGACAGAGATAAACTCAGTGAAGCACAGGGGCAAACATAACATGAACACAAACACTAAACGTGACTAAATATGAGAAGTTATATTTAAAAAAATTCTCTCTTTAGGGTTCACTGCAATTCGCCAAAAATCAAGGCTATAAAAAGCCATGCATAAAACATAAATCTCTATTATAGCGACTAATAAATATTAAATATGAGAAATTATCAACAAAAATAGTTTCTCTCTCTAGGGTTCAATGCAATTTGCCAACAATCAAGTCTATAAAAAACTCTAGACGTGTAAAAAACATAAACCTCTATTGTAGTGAATAAATGAGTGTGAAATATGAGATATTATCAACAAAAAATAGTTTCTCTCTTTAGGGTTCAATTTGACCCACATTGTTTTCAATGCAATTTTCTAAAAAAATCAAGGCTAAATCAAAGCCGTATGGATTACTTTTATGATGGAGGGATGCACTTCTTTGGGATTTAAAATCAGGAGCAACATTCACTCCCATTATAAAGCTGGGAATATAATATAATATAACTCTGATTGTTTTTTTGCGCTGAAAGAAGAAAGTCATATACACCTGATTTGATGGTGAGTAAATTAAGGGATTATTTTCATTTTTTGGGTGAACTATCCCTTTAAAAGTAACCAGCCTACAACACAAGGTGTGTGTGTGTGTGTGTGTGTGTGTGTGTGTGTGTGTGTGTGTGTGTGTGTGTGTGTGTGTGTGTGTGTGTGTGTGTGTGTGTGTGTGTGTGTGTGTGTGTGTGTGTGTGTGTGTGTGTACTAGTTGTGCTGATTCAAGTATGGAATAGTGATGTTCGGTTCATGAACGAATCATTCTTTTGAACAGATTCATTGAAACGAACTGTCCGAAAGAACCGATTCGCGGAAATGAATCGGACTAGTGCTCGAGGAAGGCGCTGCTGTTTTCCAGCACATTCTCTGACTGGCATAGTGTGTTTCAGAGGAGTTTCCAGAAGCATATGTGAGCTTATATGAGGTTCAATCTGATAAATTATAGCTAAAAACTAGCAACAAGTAGGCTACTGGGCGTTTGATCTGTTTAGAAGTGACCAACAACATATTTTGTGTAACTTTTATCCTCTCATTTAAGATATGCTGCAAATATAAGGTGTGTGAATGTAAATACAGTTTCACAGTGTTTAACAATCGAGTCAAATACGACTCGATCGCGTCTTCAGCGACTTGGCGCACAAGAACTGACGCTCATCTCCATTTAAAAGTGTTTCTTATTAAATTCAGCTTTCTAATTACACCCCTCAGACTTATACACAATAAAAGCAACAACCTTTTAATGCTTCATCAGAGTTTATTTAAGGCTATGTGATTTAACTTTATGTGCTTTTTTTCTGTGAAAAGATCACATTTACGAGATAGCCTAAGATACAAGATATTGGCTGTGTTTTACGTATTGTTTATTCTTGCATATATGAGAATTCTTCTTTTGTTGCTGTTGTTGTCTTTATTGAGTTATAATGTCCTCGTACTGTACTTTTTTATTTATTTATTAGACTGCAGTTCTGTCAATTAGCCAGCTAGCTAACTGGCACATTTACAGAAATGTTGATTAATGTGGGTTGTCCTTATGAAAGAAAGAAAGAAAGAAAGAAAGAAAGAAAGAAAGAAAGAAAGAAAGAAAGAAAGAAAGAACTGGAATTGCCGAGAAAATGCTTCGATCTCTAACTAGCGTGCGAGTCTCTTGTTCGATCTCGTTCATCAAAATGAACGAATCTTTTTCCCGAGTCATTTCGTTCATTGATTTAAGGGGCTTTAAATGTTATACTTTTAACGGGCAAATACTCCGAACACATCCTCCTTCGCAATCGTGCTCATATTCTGAATTTAGAAATCATAATGCAGTCAAAAATAATTTGCAGGAAACATAAATAATGACTTTACCTTCCGAGTCTTTCGTTCATTTGTCACGTGACAGACGCAATGAACGACTCATGAAAGACTCATCACTAGAATGAACGCGAATGTAAGATGGAGGTGGGAAGAAGGAGAATGAAATTAAAACGTAATTCTCCACACGGGAGGGTGTGTGTGTGTGTGTAAACTCATGCCGAACTCAGAGTGCACTCGCCCGAACCGGCTAGCCTACCGTTCAACTCGGGCTCGAACCGGTCAAGTGTCCTTCGTGAACGGCCAGTCCGGTAACGGCGAGATAATCTGTTGCAATGTGGGCCAGGAGCTTTACTTGTACATTTATACAGGCGTCAGGAAGGTATAATAATGACTGAGACTCTTCCACGTGCTTTACATGAGTGAAACTGACACGTGCATGTTGCCCCCTTGGACAACAACAACGACAACTTTTTCTTTTCTGTAGATTTATTCGCCCCGGTTGTTTTCTCTTTAGTTTTCTGCGACAGATTTTGGGGCTGAAAGTTTTAACATGAACAACAACAGAACATGCGTTAACTGCACTTCTTCTCTTCCGTTTTTACTCACTAGTCTTTTCTTCTAACAGCGCCCCCAACAGTATACATATTTTCTGAGGCTTTCTATATTTATACCCTTTACATTTATATTAGTGCAAATTATCTACAATAAACAAGGAAATGAAATAAATTAAATAACTATTTGTGGTCATTACATGCACGCGCAATAATCAGTGTGTTTGACTCGGGTTAGACGTGCACTGTGTCTAAACGATGTTTACAACTCAAGTTGCATGGAAACGCAACCCAAAACATATGATTCTGAACTAATACATGCACTTAACGCGGGGAACCTGGTGCATTTTATTGTAAAAACCGTTTACAGTAATGCAGCCAGTGCAATCCAGAGCAGTTTTTCGTGGGTAAATTGTTGAATTATGTTGAAAAGGTGTAGGCCTATTGTGTGCACAATACGATCGACATGTAAATGCAACCCCAAAAAGAATTAAATTAAGCAATCTCATTCTTTGTATTAACTCATTTTGTTTAATGTCAATGAACTTAAGATTTTAAGGCAACCAGTTTACTAACTTATTTAAGTTAAACCAACTTATAACCTTGTCATTTATCAGTGTAAGCTCAGTCATTTATCCTCTTTTTCTCTCTTTAGGGCCTTTAGTCTTCCCAAAACCCATCCAACTCTCCCAGTGGGACATTCATACGCATAATATCAGCTGTGACACGTGTGTGTGTGTGTGTGTGTGTGTGTGTGTGTGTGTGTGTGTGTGTGTGTGTGTGTGTGTGTGTGTGTGTGTGTGTGTGTGCAGAGAAACACGTTCATGCCGAATCTCAAGAAGCCCGTCAAGAGTTCATCAATACAATGTGAACACAATGATTTATGCACTTTTTTTCATGGCAATTAAACACATTTTCCCCATAAATTCTCATTAATGTCATGCAATATATTGTGAAGTTCAACTGTAAATCCCATAATAAACACCGGACTGGAGGATTTTCAATATGCTATACTCAGATTAGAATCTGGGCAAATGTGTGTAACTGTCATAAAACATGCAAACAAACCCAAAGAATGGTCCGTCGGGGGAACTATGATGTTCTCCAAAGGCTTTGAGAGATTCAATCAAGATTGTGTTCAGGATTTTCACTATAGTTTAGTTTTCTCTCAGTTCGTTGTGTGTTTGTAACTACTGTAATTTGCTGTCCACCTTTACGATGATCCTCTGTGTTTATCAGCAGCTTGCACTGATTGTGTTGCAATATCATAATAGCGTTGGAACAAAAACGCCGAAATATTTCAGCAAGTACTCAGTAATATTAAGCAACTACATGTACTCACTATAGGGTTAGAGTAGGATTAGGGTTTGGTTGAGGGTTAGTTGCATGTAATTATGCATAATTTAATGTTATTATGTGCAAGTAACATATGTAACAAGGACACTGTAAAATAAAGTGTCACCAAAAATGGTTTTAAGGAGTCGTTAAGGACATGCTGTAAGCAGAACTAAATATATTTTGAACATTTATTTATTGTTTCAAATGAAACGGGATCATACAATGTGTAAATATTGTAATTTACAGATTTATGTTGGATTGAAATAATAACAAAACAGTAAAGTTGTATTTCAAATTTATATATATGAGTCATTGTAGAATTGGGGGTACATTTCGAGTCTCCCAGATAAACCTTCTTTTATTTAAAAGAAGAAAAAAAAACTTTTTTGAATCAGTTTTGAATAATAACACAAATTATATTACTATCACTAAAAATAATGCTTTATGTATATTTAGGAAATATTTTTAATGAGAAATATTAACTAAATGACTCCCACTCCAGCTATTATTGACTGTCTCCGCCTCCTGATGCATACACTCAACTTTATTCAAATTTCAATTTGTCTATAACAGAGTTGACAGGCTTTTTCTGTTAGTACATTGATGTTCAGTATTCATATTTTAAATCTTACAAGTTTAAGATCAGCAAATATTGAAAATGTTGAATTTAAAGTGCATTCTACGAAGAAAAAAAAAGTTAAACAGAAAAACAAATATCTTATTTTTTGTTTTCTTTCTCTAATTGAAATGTACCCGCAATTCTGGAATGACCCATAAAATTAAAATAAGCATATTTTTGTCTATTGATTTATTTCACTGCATGTTTTGTTTTTATCTGATGGTTGTTTTCCTGAGTACGGTTTAATTTAAAACTATTCTTAAGATTTTACACTCTGAAAAGTAAAAGGTTCTTTATTGGAAACGTGAACATCCATGGAATCCTTCCATCCCACAAACGGTTCTTTATAGTGGAAAAAACATTATTAAAATGTTCTTCCCACTAAGACAATAAAATGGTTCTTTTAAAAACTAAAAGGTTCTTGTGGAACCAAAAATAGTTAAATTGCATCTCTACAAAAACCATTTACCATTTACAAAAAACATTTTCAGAGAGTATGTTATATGATGTTACTTTGCATTTTAGACACTTTTTGATCAAGGGTTCAAACCAAAAGTTTGAAATCTTCAACTTTTTGAGTTATAGGCCAAATCTTTAAATGCACGACACCAGATTTTTGAACTTGGGTTTGAAACAGAACAGCTTCTCATCCGAAGAGCCAAACTCGTTTCCTCCAGTTCATATCATTGTGACATTAACGCAGAGCGACAGTTCGGCCTCGTTTCAGGACTGATGGATGTAATTGTAAAATGTATACGTTTTCATGCATGCATTTTGTTTTATAAAATGCAAGATAAAACTCATAATCTCAATTATGTTTTGAACATGTACAGTAGTTATCTATGGAAGCTTGTTTCTGACACAAAATAAAAAAAGGTAATTGTGACTTTTTGCCTGACTTTATTTCACGTTTATATTTCGCAATTCTAACTTTATTTCTATCAATTGAGAGTTTCACAATTATGACTTTGTCATGCAATTACAAGGTTTATATTTTGCAATTCTGACTTTTTTTCTTATAATCGCAAGTTTAAAAATTCTGACTTTCACACAATTACAAGTTTATATGTTGCAATTTTGACAATTTGAGTTTCACATTTCTACCTTTATTCATTGTGAATTTATAATTTGCAAAAAAAAGTCTGAATTGTGAGATAAAAAATTGCTTTTTTTTTTTTTTTTTTTGGCAGAAACAAGCTTCCATAGTTTTCAGTTTCTTGTAAAATACTTTTGCATTTAATTTCTGTATCACCAATGGTGTTTAAATCACTAGCTCTAAGTAAGCATTTAATTTGCATTCACATAATTATGTCACTTACATTCTAATTTATTCCTGATTATATAAATTGACATTATCCATTAGTATTATATGTAAGCAGTAGATGTGCATGTTGGGGTCTGAGCGCATTAAACGCATGATGGCACTGGAGTAATTTGTCTTGTCATGGGTTTTAAAGGTCACACAATGCTGGAGGATTTAATGTCAACTAAACGTTTGTAATTGGAAGAATTGCATTGGTGCATTACAGTGTATTTATGAAGAGATCTGTGTGCAATATTCACTTCTTCTTTTTTACTGGATGCTTCCATTGTTATTAATTGCAAGTAATGTTTCTCCTAAAATCCCTCAGGAGAAATAAAACACCAAAGGATTTAATAGTTGTGATACATATTGAGCTATACAAATTTGATGAGAGTGTTTGAGGTCATATCGAAATCTCTCACATTTTCTGACTGTTTTCAGGGGGTTTCTTTCGACTAGTTGCAGTTTTTTGTTTAATCGTCAGTGATTTTATATCCGTGGATCCTTTAGCATTTAACAGCATAAACCCCAAACTCTTGCATTCGGTCACCGTCGATAACTGAAGCGTTAAAAGCCTGAATTCTGGGATATTACATAAAAAACGCTCAATTGCATAAAAAACGCTTATGTATGGAAGTTTGTTTCCGCCACACAATTAAACATTTTAAATTGCGACTTTTTTGTTTCTATCTCACAATTGCGAGTTTACATCTCGCAATTCTGACTTTATTTCTCAGAATATCTCAGAATTGCGAGATAATAATAATAATAATAATAATAATTCATTACATTTATATAGCGCCTTTCTGGACACTCAAAGCGCTTTACATAGAAGGGGGGAATCTCCTCGACCACCACCAATGTGCAGCATCCACTTGGATGATGCGACGGCAGCCATATTGCGCCAGAACGCCCACCACACACCAGCTTACTGGTGGAGAGGAGACAGTGATGAAGCCAATCAGTATATATAGGAGGATGATTAGGAGGCCATGATGGACAGAGGCCACTGGGCAAATTTGGCCAGGACACCGGGGTTACACCCCTACTCTTTATCGAAGGACATCCTGGGATATTTAGTGACCACAGTGTAACGGTGGCTGTCCCAAATCAAATTTGACTAGCAGAGTTTAAATTTAAATTGTTCGGGCGCCAGACAAGTCAAAACTTGTCAAGTAAAAAAAATATATGTAATGAAGTTTAGATTCCCAGATAGCTCAAACCACTGTTACAAAAAAATAAATTCCTAACAATACCCACAATAACATAGAATAAGGCGTAAAGACACATTCAGAGATTGAAGGGTTTTAGATCAAGAAAATATATATTTTAAGAAAACATATTTTGCAAAAAAAAAAATAGACAGTTCAATTTTCACACAGAATTTGTATTTGTTTCTTTTGCCTCACATGACAAATGACACAACAAATTAATGAAAACAGACAGTAAGGAGGTTGTGCAGTTCAAGATTTCCCAAACAAAACAAACAATTAAATAAACAAAAAAAAATTCACGAGAGTCTTTGATCGATAATGTCCATAAGTTCGTTATTTTTTCAGACTCAGTTTTCAAGTTCAATACCAACCAAAAGAAAATGTAAATAAAATAAAAAAACACACAAAGAAAAAATAAGTAATCCAAACGAGTGTTTGGTGTATGCGTGTGTGCGTAATGAGCGTGTGTGCGTAATGAGCGTGTGTGCGTAATGAGCGTGTGAGTGGGTGTGTGTCGGCTGCGTGGAGCAGTCTGTATAGCGGCCGCAAATCCAGGCCGGGGAAAGAGTTTGGAGACTTGGCGTGAGGTTAAAAGATGATGGACATCAACACTAGTACCTGAGGCAGGCGAACCAGGCTGGCTTGTGTAGCACCAGGCAGACGAACCATGCAGAGTTCAATTTCTCCGTCACTTCGGCGATCGCACCCAGTCAGCGCATGCACAGAGACTCCAGCAAACAATAGCAACGACAGCCTTCAGGTAGCGTGTGTCCCACTCCGATAAACTCCACGTTCGTTTAGTTTGTTTTTCCTTGCTCCTCCTCTTCCGTTTCTTGCTCTCTTTTATATTCACTTTCCTAATTGGTTTCCGCCCATTAGAAAGAATGAAAAGATGATATGGATTTCTTCCATATCGCCACACTCTCCCTCCCTGGAGAAGACAACCCATGGTTGTGGAAAAGTGAATCATATTTAAAATCCAATGAATTCCTCTTCATCAGAAGAGTCATTGAAGAGTTGGCGGAGCCTTTTCTTCTCCTGGCATTCCAGCTCTTCAGCCGTGGGAAAACATGGTTTCAGGTTGCACACATGCACTATGCGAACATCCTCGCCAGTGAGCTCTAGTGCTACTCGATAGTTCAATGGACCCACCTGCTTTATGATACGGTAAGGGCCTTTCCATTTTGGAGCAAATTTGGCAGTAAAGTGGTGTTGTGCACTAGACTGGGGAAAGGTTCTCATCCACACACGATCCTTTTCCTTGTATGTGACATCTCGTCTTTTTTTATCATAATTCCGGAGCTGTCTCTTTTGGGCTTTTTTAGAGCATTCCATGGCTTTGGTCTGAAGCTCAGTTAGGTGGTGGACTGTATCGTAAGATGTGCAGTCTGGAGTCAGATTCTTGCCATGTAACAACTTGTCCATGGGACTTTGCAGTTTCCTCCCCAAATGAAGCTCTGCAGGGGTCATCCCAATCGTTTCCTGGACAGCTGAATTAATAGCAAAACGGAGTTCTGGTAAGTATTGGTCCCATTTTCTGTGATTGTTGTCCACATAGGCAGAAATCATACCTTTGAGCGTACGATTAACCCTCTCGGTCATATTTGTTTGTGGATGGTATGCTGTTGTTAGTTTAGGTTTGATACTCCACTTTTGACAGAGTTCTCTGAACAGTGATGACACAAATTGTGTACCTCTATCCGACAGAATGAAGTCCGGCACCCCCCACCGGGTTAGAATTTCCTTCCGAAGAAGTAATGCAACAGTCTGAGCGTTAGCGTTGCGCATGGGGAAACATTCCACCCAGCGGGAGTAATAGTCTACAAAGACCAAGAGGTACTCATTTTGCTGAGTGCTACGTGGCATTGGCCCCATAATGTCCACTCCAAGCATCTCGTTGGGACGGTTGGTGGTGATTTGTTGCAGTTTGCCCACAGGTTTCTGATTCTCTCCCTTAAGTGTCTGACATTTAACACACTCCTTAACATGGTGTTTTACGTCAGTCCACATTCCAGGCCAGAATGCAACATCATGGATACGCTTGTAGGTCTTATAAATACCTACATGTCCGCTCCATGGATTAGCGTGGTAGTGGTGGAGAATGGACGACACAAGGCTGTTAGGAATGCACACTCTGTAATGAACTTGATTGTTCGGCAGGTGAGTTTTGTGATAGAGTTTATCCTCCACTATTTCATATTGATCCTTTAGAGGAGAATCATTTTCTGCAAGTGCTTGAAGTGTGTTTGCAATTACAGGGTCTTTGTGCTGTTCCTCCCAGATTGTGACTGGAGACATCGGAAGTTCAGCATTCTCCTGTTGGCTGGTGTACAGGCTACAACTGGTGCGAATCCGAGACAGAGCATCTGGTGCCATATTTAGTTTTCCTTTGCGATATTCAATGATAAAATCAAATCTCTGAAGTCGCAAGGCCCACCGGATGAGTCGACTCGTGGTTTTTGTGGAAGACATTACCCATTGTAGCGCTGAGTGATCCGTGATGACAGTGAACAGTTTGTGCTCTAGGTAGTGCTGCCATTTTTCCAGGGCCCAGATTACAGCCAAGCACTCTTTTTCGGTGGTTGAGTAATTGGTCTCTGCTTTGTTCAGGGTTCTGCTGGCATAAGCAATAACTTGTTCCAATCCTTTTTCCTTGCGCTGGGTCAGCACAGCACCCAAACCAAGGTCGCTAGCATCCGTGTAGACAGTAAAAGGAAGTTGAAGGTCAGGATGGCCAAGAATGGGAGGAGAGGTAAGACAGCATTTTAAATGTTCAAAGGCTTGCTGACATTGTTGTGACCAGAGGAATGAACATCCCTTTTTTTTCAGTGCATTGATAGGTTCAGCGATCCTGGAGAAGTTTGGTACAAACCGGTGGTACCACCCAGCTAACCCCAGGAAACGCTGGACTTCCTTGATGTTGGTGGGCACAGGGTATTCCCGTATAGCCTCCACTTTACTTGGGTCTGCTGCTATGCCTTGGATGTTGACGACATGTCCCAGAAAGGTTATTTCCTGAAGGCAGAATGTGCTTTTTTTTAAATTAATGGTTAGGCCAGCTATTCGTAGTTTGTGAAGAACAGCCTGGAGGTCGAAGAAGTGCTGTGCTACAGATGGGGAGTAAATAATGATGTCGTCAATGTAGACGAAACAAATGTCTCCACGCAATTCTCCTAGAACATTCTCCATTAGCCTTTGGAAGGTTGCTGGGGCATTTTTTAATCCAAACGGCATAACATTAAACTGGAACAGTCCTGATGAAGTTGTGAAAGCAGTCTTTGGTTTACTTTCTTGATCCATGTTCACTTGCCAGTAGCCACTGTTAAGGTCAATGGTGGAAAAGATGGCCGCTCCAGATAATGACTCCAGGATCTCAGTGATGTTGGGTAAAGGGTACGCATCATTCTCTGTAATGGCATTAACTTTCCTGTAGTCCACACAAAACCTGAGACTTCCGTCTTTTTTAGGGACCAAGACGACAGGTGAGGCCCATCCTGAGTGTGACGGTTCTACGATGCCGGCAGTCAACATCTCTTCCAGCTGCTCTTTTATGACAGCTTGTTTGGCAGGTGATGTGCGGTATGGTCTTTGTTTTATCGGTACTTGGTGGGTAGTATATATGTGATGCTGCATAACTTCAGTACGTCCTGGACGAAGGGTACAAACTTGAGGGTTTGACTCGAGGAGCTGCCGTAGTTGTTGCTTGTCTTCAGGAGTTAAGTGGGCATCATTTATAGCAGTGTCAATTAATGTCTTTTCATCCAGGCAGGCTGGTGGTTGAGCTGTGTTAAGTTGAGGAGGAGGCACAGAAGATAGTAAGGAGAGGCTGTTGGGATTTTTATTTCCCATCTTTCCCTTTGAATGTTGGGAGCTGAGAACTGGTACACTGGCATTTGTTGGCTGGAAAGGATAATCCTCTTTAGGATTAGACTGAAATGAATACTTTTGGTCCGCCACATTGATCTGCATCCCACTGGAGAAGATAAAGTCCAGTCCTAATACAACTGCATAGGCCAGGGCTTTGGCTGACAGAACCACAGCAGGTATTGTGAATACTTTTTGATGTAGGGGGATTGGCATGTTTATCCAACCTAAAGGAATTTCTGCTTCCCCGTTGGCTAGGTAGAGCGGACCCTGGGTCCATGGATGGAGTCTTTGTGAAGTGAGCTCTTTCCAGAGATTCTCATGTAGAAGGGTGTAGCTAGCCCCAGTATCAACAATAGCCTTTCCGTTCCATGTACCAATACAGAGGGGTATCACTAATTGTTGTGGAACAATGGTAGTAGGTGGTGGTTTCTTACCAGTTGTTGGTGACTTGTGGGGAAAGGTGGCACACACAGAGCGATTGCCAGGTGGACCGGTACCTTTAGAAGCTGGAAATGTCGTCCGCTTGCTACTAGAGGAAGGGTGTTGGCTGGTGGACTGAGGTGACTGGGCCTGAGAAGAGACAAAGTGAGGACAGCTTCCAGGTGAGTGATGGCCGTTACATCGCCAGCATTGCACTAAAGGCTTCTCTGCCGGGCGGTTGGAAATAGGTCTTTGATGCATAGATAGGGGTTGCTTAGAACTCGCACGTTTTTCATATTGCAGTTGTTGTTCGTAGTCTTTTTCGAGATGTTGGCCTAATTTCACGAGTTCATCGACTGTGTTCACTCGACTACGTATCTGGCTTGTAAGGTAGGGATTCATATTTTTTAAAATCATCTTTACCAATTCACTGTCCGTCAAGGTAGGCTTCCACCTCTTGCAGAGAGCCCTGTAGGTAAATGCAAAGTCTCTAATGCTCTCCCTTTCTCCCTGTGTTCTTGTCCTTACCCTTTCAGCCAGCTCGTCTTCATAATCCTCTGAGAGGAAAGCAGAGAGGAAAACAGATTCAAACTCCTCCCACGTGGTTACGGAGGATCGAGCAACTTCCCACCAGTCCCGGGCAGTACCGTAAAGGACAGTGCGGAAAGTGGCAAGGATGTCGGCATCAGCAAGGGGATGTAACGCCAAGAAATCCTGACATCGGGTTAGATAGAGCAAGGGGTCAACATCATCTGACTGTCTTCCAAAAGTAGGAAAAGTAATTTTAAGATGATCACTCTTTACAGCGGGAAGCATTGGAGCAGTAACGGGTGATGCAGGTGAAACTGGAGTGGTTAGAGGCAATGGAGCAGTAACTGTTGTCTGCAAATCAGTCATTTGTTTCTCTTGACTTTCGAGTCTTTTTTCAAGTTCAGTTTGTAAGCTTTTTACCACTGCACACAGGGTGTTGGTGGTTTGAGTACACTGGGTGAGCTCTGTAGACAACTGGTCATGATTTCTTTGATGGGTTACCAGGTAGGATTTGATGTCTTGCTGAAGCTCCACTTGAAGTTGGTCAATCATGAACCTCACTTCAGACACATAGGTAGTCTCAGCTTTGTGAAGTTCGTCAGAAATTATCACTTTAAGTGATTTAGTGAGTTGATCAGTCTCTTCCTTCACATGCTTCTTACTTTCAGAAATGTGGGTGAGCAGTTCTTGTTGGTTGTGCTTGAGTTTATCCGCAAGGTTAGAGATCAGGCTGTCGTGATGTGCAGACATGGTTTTAAGTTCTTTGGCGAGTTCACCAATGGTTTTCTCATGCGTTTGCATATGTTGTGTCAACGTGTCCCAGTTTCCTTTAACTTGAGTGAGTTGATGCATTCCTTTTCCAGGAGTTGATAGGATGCCAGGCAAGTCCTGCTGTGCCACTGAAGATAGAGATGAAGGCTCAGGTGATGTACATATCTGCATGGAGTCGCCATTCTGTGCCTGTTCCCAGGTGAAGGGTTGAACAGGAGTACTGCCAGCTAGTGGTGGAATTGCGAATCGCACATGGGTTCCTGGGAAATCAGTGGTGCTGGCTTGAGTGGGAGTGAAGTGGAGAGGAGCACGAAGGGGTCCTGGTGAAGAAAGTGGACGACGGAGTGCTGGAGGCCATACTGGGGTAGCAACGTCTGGTGCTGCTGGTTCCATCTCCACAAAAGTGGATGGAGAGAGAGGAGGGGTCGCCATGTTTGATTGTCAGTGTAAAATGTAGTGAAATGCAAGTTAAATTAACAAGCAATGTATAAATGTTTGAAAAAATAAATTATAACAGAATACACTAACAGTTCAGTGTGAAATGTCTATCCCACCAATTCACACTAAACTTCACTTAATTTCATAAATCAATAATTAGATTTCAATAGCACAAATGATTGTTTCCACCGCTTTCACATTAATTAGGTCAATCAGTTTTGCAAGTCAACTAAGGGGTAACACTATTATATTTAACAATGTGCAAGTTCACAAACAAAAAGGTATTTCCCCACAAAACCTTTCCAAAAAAAAACAACAAAGCGGTTTCAGTTCAGTATATATGCCACAATTTCAAAAACAGGCAGTTTCAAGTGACAATAACCAACCTTTAAGTAATGTTTTAGGGAAACTCAAATTCAAAGTTCAAGTGTTTCAAGACCAGTCACAATTTTAGTGTTTAAGTTTAAAGTCGTCCAGGTTTATTTAAGGGTTTAAGTTTCAGGTCCCTGTTCGGGCGCCACTTATGTAACGGTGGCTGTCCCAAATCAAATTTGACTAGCAGAGTTTAAATTTAAATTGTTCGGGCGCCAGACAAGTCAAAACTTGTCAAGTAAAAAAAATATATGTAATGAAGTTTAGATTCCCAGATAGCTCAAACCACTGTTACAAAAAAATAAATTCCTAACAATACCCACAATAACATAGAATAAGGCGTAAAGACACATTCAGAGATTGAAGGGTTTTAGATCAAGAAAATATATATTTTAAGAAAACATATTTTGCAAAAAAAAAAATAGACAGTTCAATTTTCACACAGAATTTGTATTTGTTTCTTTTGCCTCACATGACAAATGACACAACAAATTAATGAAAACAGACAGTAAGGAGGTTGTGCAGTTCAAGATTTCCCAAACAAAACAAACAATTAAATAAACAAAAAAAAATTCACGAGAGTCTTTGATCGATAATGTCCATAAGTTCGTTATTTTTTCAGACTCAGTTTTCAAGTTCAATACCAACCAAAAGAAAATGTAAATAAAATAAAAAAACACACAAAGAAAAAATAAGTAATCCAAACGAGTGTTTGGTGTATGCGTGTGTGCGTAATGAGCGTGTGTGCGTAATGAGCGTGTGTGCGTAATGAGCGTGTGAGTGGGTGTGTGTCGGCTGCGTGGAGCAGTCTGTATAGCGGCCGCAAATCCAGGCCGGGGAAAGAGTTTGGAGACTTGGCGTGAGGTTAAAAGATGATGGACATCAACACTAGTACCTGAGGCAGGCGAACCAGGCTGGCTTGTGTAGCACCAGGCAGACGAACCATGCAGAGTTCAATTTCTCCGTCACTTCGGCGATCGCACCCAGTCAGCGCATGCACAGAGACTCCAGCAAACAATAGCAACGACAGCCTTCAGGTAGCGTGTGTCCCACTCCGATAAACTCCACGTTCGTTTAGTTTGTTTTTCCTTGCTCCTCCTCTTCCGTTTCTTGCTCTCTTTTATATTCACTTTCCTAATTGGTTTCCGCCCATTAGAAAGAATGAAAAGATGATATGGATTTCTTCCATATCGCCACAACAGAGAGTCAGGACCTCGGTTTAACGTCTCATCCGAAGGACGGCGCTCTTTGTCAGTATAGTGTCCCCGTCACTACACTGGGGCATTAGGACCAGCACAGACCACAGGGTGAGCGCCCCCTGCTGGCCTCACTAACACCTCTTCCAGCAGCAACCTGGTTTTTCTCAGGAGGTCTCCCATCCAAGTACTAACCAGGCTCAGCCCCGCTTAGCTTCAGTGGGAAACCAGTCTTGGGTTACAGGGTGATATGGCTGCTGGCTGAGATATAAACACAATTGCGAGATATAAAGTCAGAACTGCGAGATTTAAAGTCAGAATTGCGAGATTTAAAGTCAGAATTGCGAGATATAAACACAATTGCGTGATATAAAGTCAGAATTGCGAGATATAAAGTCAGAATTGTGAGATATAAAGTCAGAATTACGAGATATAAACACAATTGCGTGATATAAAGTCAGAATTGCGAGATATAAAGTCAGAATTGCGAGATATAAAGTCAGAATTGCGAGATATAAAGTCAGAATTGCGAGATATAAAGTCAGAATTGCGAGATATAAAGTCAGAATTGCGAGATATAAAGTCAGAATTGCGAGATATAAACACAATTGCGTGATATAAAGTCAGAATTGCGAGATATAAAGTCAGAATTGCGAGATATAAAGTCAGAATTGCGAGATATAAAGTCAGAATTGCGAGATATAAAGTCAGAATTGCGAGATATAAAGTCAGAATTGCGAGATATAAACACAATTGCGTGATATAAAGTGAGAATTGCGAGATATAAAGTCAGAATTGCGAGATATAAAGTCAGAATTGCGAGATATAAAGTCAGAATTGCGAGATATAAAGTCACAATTGCGTGATATAAAGTCAGAATTGCGAGATATAAACACAATTGCGTGATATAAAGTCAGAATTGCGAGATATAAAGTCAGAATTGTGTGTTATAAACTAGCAATTGCGAGAAATAAAGTAAGAATTGCGAGATATCAAACACAATTGCGTAATATAAATTAAGAATTGCGAGATATAAAGTCAGAATTGCGAGATATAAAGTCAGAATTGTGTGTTATAAACTAGCACTTGCGAGAAATAAACTTGCGATTCTTTTTTCTGGCAATTGCAACTCTATATCACGCAATTTGACTTAAAAAGTCGCAATTATCTTTTAAAATGTTTTATTCTACTGCAGAAATAAGCTTCCATACTTATGCACTCAATTGAGTCGTATAATTTTTTATCCTATAAGTAGACATGAGCATAAACTACAATGGAAACACATTTACCGAATAAATCCCTCGATGCGCAACAATAAAAACTAACTCATGTGACTTTCCCTCAGCGTCAGCTGTGATTGGATAACTGGAGTAACCAATGGTGTCGCAGCATCTCTAATGTCGTTTTGGTGTTTCTGCAAGTCGAAGTGTGTGATCAGAATGATTTGGTTTAATTCCCTCCAGAAGCGACACCAGCATCCGAACGCCAGAGAACATGACAGCGTTTATGGTTTCATTTATGATTATTATAAAATAATATATTATAATATGAGCCCGATTGCAGCAACTTCCATTTTTAGTACGGATATTTTCCCTGGAAGTGACGATTTTTCTCTTACACACATGGGATGGAAACGCTGCTTTATTCGCAAATGATTTATGCGATATTACAATTTTAAGAATTAGCCTAGTTAAATTTGCATATTCGAATGCAAGCATATCTTATGAGAACAGCTTTATGAACTGAAAATCTGTGTTACACTGACTCTTACTGCTGAAAGTGTGTCACGTTTCAATGTTATTTTATGTTTCTATGTATTTTAGAGTTATGAAAACATCATAAAATTATTAAATGTCAAAATATTTTATGAACAACCATGCAAAGATCTGTGGCTGTTGTAAAAGTTAAAGCACTCTCTCTCACACACACACACACACACACACACACACACACACTTGGAATAATAACTGTTTTTGTCCATATACTTAGTGCCAATGGGGTTTAAGTTTTTGTATTGCATTTTATTTCAATGAAAATGGTTATGGTTTTGGTTAACGATAAAAACAACCCAGGTCAAACGGACTAAACGTAAAACCTTAGTACAACCACACGACTCCGAAGGCTTTCCTCTCTCACACTGTGTTGGATCTGTGAAGATCGAGGCCAGAGATCTGGAGGCTTGTGTAAATAGGACAAAGCGTCTATGAGGGGCGAATGAGGACTGCAAGATAGTCAATGCAATTTTAATGTCTTGCAAAAGCTTCAAAACCATTCTAATACTGGAATATGTTCAATATGAAGCACAACCTTACACCTTGAAAACGGTCAGTCACATTCAAGCAAATAGAAAATAGTTCATCTGCATATCAAAAATAGCCCAGCATAATCTTGAACAGAAGGTGGAATTATAAGGGCTTTCGCACAACAGGAACGTTTTCAGTTTCTATAACTAATGGTTACGCTTTTTGGCGCGTTCAACCTCAATTTTACGTATAGAAACGTAAAATACATTTGTGGTCTGTTCTCCCGATTTCAATTTACGAGATCTCCCATTATAATACCGTATTAGATAGGACTGTTAAACAGATTGTAAACTAAGGAAGATGGAGAATGCGAGCGCTAAGTGCTCAAGCTCTGAGCCGTTCCTCAGTCCCGCACAACAACCAGCGATGTGTTTCCCGAAAGCATCGTTAGCCAAGTGTGGTCGCAAGTTCTGTCGTTATCAGCAGTTCAACGAGTCGGTGTTTCCCGAAACCAGCGAACATTTGCAAACAAGATCGCAGAGTTGTGTGTTTGAACGACGGATCTCGATCTGTGGTTAGAAGCAGATTTTCTCGTTTGCATGGCATGTGGACTCTTTATCTTGAGCTAAATAAGCAAGCGGACATTCAGTACAAACTGTATCTTTTATTTAGAATACATACAAATGTAATTTACATCTTTTAGTTTGTCAAGAGATTTAAAGCGTAGTTTTTGAAGAGTGCGCATGTGTGAACGAGCTCTAGTGCGTAAGAACGAGTCTATGAGTGAATCTGGAAATGAAGGAAAATAACTGAGAAATAGTCCTCAGATGCCATGCGCGTAATTTATAGCAAAACATCTAGCGTTAATTTGATGTAAAACAGATTAATTAAAAGTAGTTATCATTCCAACACATGTGTGACTTCATTAACCAACATGGTTGAACGACCAATTTGCGACAATACGGTTTCGGGAAACAGTCGAGACTAGCTACTTGATTTCTTCAACGATGCATCGTACTGTGGTGGTTAAGCAGCGAGTTACGCCGTTGTACGGGAAACACACACCAGAACAGCAGGTCGTAAGTTACGTCACTTCAGAGTTCCTACTGGCGGTGTGAATGCAACAGAAAATGGCCCTATAGGGGAGACTTTAGTTTTTGGGGGACCACCTTGGTGGCTAGTTCCTATAATTGAGTTCTTACAACTACCCAGTGCGAAAGCCCCTAATGATCCAAAGCACACTGTCTGCAGGTCTGTATATATACACACACACATATACATAATTATAAGAAAGTTCATGCTTTTGCAGATTTTAAAATCATATATACAAATGTTGTCTTTGAAATGGCACAAAAATGCTAGTCTTTAATAATAGATATAAGAGTGACAACAATAACACTTTTTTTCCCAGTGATAATACTTCAATGATGCTCATAACCACCAAATCCAAACGTCACATACTTTTTTTTTATTATTATTTGGAATATTTCAATAAAACAGGCAATAAGAAGAAGTAGTCCATAAAGAACTCTTAAAGGCTTTCATTAGAGGATGCAAAAACAACAAAAAGGAGAAAATATAACGTCACTGTAATCGAAGGTAGCTCTTGCAGAGTTCATGGTCCCTGATGTCTCCCCAACCTCCGTTTTTGACGTGAGGAGCCAGTCCTTTGGCTCCAGAAGAAGGGAGTCTCTTTGTGATGAGCAGCTGTTTAGGGAACAACTGGTTCCCGCTGCTCTGGAGAATGTTCTCGATCTTTGTCTTCTGGCTGGTCGGCATGCAAGCCGACTTCTTGTGGTGCATGCCACAGTCGCCGGCATGGAAAATGCGAGGCGCCTCGCTCACCATGACCTTCAGGAACGTGGGCAAACAAGCCACGGTAAGGTATTGCAACGACCAATCCCAGTTGTAGTCGTCGTAGGTGCAGAAGGCATCAGTGCATCTGAGGAGTTTCTGGTACGTATCTCTGTTCAACACCATTCCCATGTTGTGCTCGGTGGACTTCCACGCTTTCACCTCCACTTTGTTGGCTTTGCTGGAGTAGCTGGTGTGTCCGTAGCTTCCCAGAGACAAGATATCGCAGTCAGGACACTGTTCTTTCTTTAGGGACACCATCATTTTGAGAAGGTGTTGAAAGTCGGGAGCGAGGTAGTGGTCCTCTTCGATGAGCAATAAAAGTCCTTGGTGATCCTTCAACACTCGGACTCGATCCCACACAAAGTGCAACTTCCACCACCAGTGATGTTTGGTCTGCGAGAACTTGGCTTCCCGATAGTGGCCGAAAGAGTCCGGGTACTCTGCGTTTATGCAGCCTAACGTTAAGGCATCTTTTTTGGAAATGTCTCGAGGGCAATCTCTGGGATCATTCCCGGGAAACTCTTGAGGATAAAGTTGGATGCTAAAGGGGAAGAATATCTGAAGGACCAAACAGAAATCGACAGACGCGACTATCTGGTTGATTTCCGGAGACCAGAAGTCATGGCTGAATATCAGCAAGACTTTCTCGATTCCTTTCGCTTTTCTCAAGCTGTCCACCAAAAGCCGTAGGTACTCGGGGCGGTTGTGAACCTGAACGACGACGACAAGGTCGTCCTTCTGGCGCACGTTGTGAAACTTTTCCTCGTTTTTTAGGGTCTGGTCAAAGTTGAGCTGAAACACGATCCCTCTGTACACGAGAGTCGTGTTGTCTACTTCGGGCTTGGCGACTACTTGTTGTTTCTCCGGTAGAGTCTCGTTGACGGGTTTCCGGGTTACTGGTATTGTTACCTGCAGCTGACCAGCGGCGCTGCTACGCTTACCTGTCTCCAAATCCTTGGGAAACACGGCACTTGCCTTCTTCGGCTTACCACTATTCCAGACGGCGAATCCACAGATTACCACCACTAGAGTCAGTATTACCACCTTTCGCTTGTAAATTCGGAATCTCATGATAGGCAGTCGCCCTGCGGGACGGTCGGTGAAGCGATTCTGGAGACGAGGACGGCAGGTTGGCGATGCAAAAAAGGTCTGCTCCAGCAGATTGGGTACAAAATGTTAGCATAGAAAATGCAGCTTATTCTTGGTCCTCTAATTCTGGAATGTATTTGAATGATAGCGTTTCCCATAAGGCATTTTCTCAGAGGCAAATGGGTCGCCTTTTATAACCTGAGGGAAATAAATTCAGAAAATGATTTTAATTAGCATGGTCTGTTTTTTTGTGCATTCAGTTTAATATCTCTAAACATTATTACAAAATATCAAAATATTAAAGTCCCCCTGTGGTGAGAATCCAGCTTTTAATGTTGTGTATGTGGTGTTATTAATCTGCTTTAACACACACCATGTGTAAGTTCATAAGTCGACAGCATTGCTGAGTATTTTCTGCTTAAAACTGCAGTGAACCAAAGACAGTCTCAAAAACACGGTTTGAAATCGCTGGTGTTTCTGACGTCACACACTACCTTGACCAATCAGATCAACGTGTGATCGTCCACCAGTGGATCTCTGAGTGATTGAGTGAATGGAGGCGGGGCTCATTTGCATATTCATAGAACCGTGCACACTAAATGAAGCAAGGGTGTCGAGTTACATTCAAGCATTAAAAAAATTTAAGACAAAATTGTCATTTTGGTGATCAAATATGAGTTTTACAGGATAAAGTTATTGACTACAGGGGGACTTTAATATTCATTGTAAACAATGGAATAGATTTTGTAACTTTGAAAAGCCATGCACCGTTAGCCTACATAAAATGACAAAGTACAAAGAACACACAAAAATACAACTCTGCACCTGCAAAGCATTGTTCTCCTAAAACTTCCAAGAAAGGATTATTTGCTGAAAAATCAAGGCATATTCTATGATCGTCTTCTAGTTTTATGGCTGCACATTAAAAACTATGGTTTTTCAAACGCAACAACATCTATGATCTACAACATTCTGATCCATCAAACCTTTCTCTACTGAGTGCCATAAGAAGCATGAGATTAACAGTATTAATATAGCAAACGTGGCCCTAGATTCTTAGGCAACTAAAGCATAAACTCACAGGGGTCCAGACCTGATTACTGGGCTCTGCGGATCTAACCTGAAGAGCTGCTAATTAGAAGAGTACAACAGAACAGAGCCGCATAGATAAACTGCAGACAATAACATATAGAGTATCGTGTTTCAAATACAGAAGAATTTCGCCAATCTAAAAAGATTCGACACAATTATAAATGTTTAAACTCTACAATCAGATGAAAACATGTAAACAGATTTCTGTACCATGGCATTTTGTATCAATGTTTACATAGCATTATTATTAGGGCTGGGTATTATTGAGACAAATTTCACGATTCAATTCGATATAAATTATCTTGGATATAGGCTATATATATATACATCAGGTACACATTTTCTCAAGGGAAAAAAATCTCTAATGCAGTAAACAATACATGGGAGTAAATTTGTACTACATTACTATAATATTAAAGGTTAAAATTAGCTAACTGATTTGTATATAAACACTAAATATTGTAATATTAACTGTACAATTACAATTGTATTTCTACTCCAATTAATTTTTTGAAATATAAACATTTAAAGGGTGGCTGTCAACTTGACGGATTTATTCAAACATGCATTAAATATTAAGAACATTACAAATTATAATGTGTAATATGGTGCATATATTTAGCAAAATGCTCCCCTCTAGAATTCATTTCCCAATAGCTGACTAACGAGTTATGCTCACTGAATATGTTTTATGAGGTAAACGTGAGGTTACATATTGTTTTATAGACGTCTTTCCACTGATTGAGCGATTACACGAGTCATGGTTGATTTCAGGAAGTTGTTCTGTATCTTTCAACATTCCTTCTGATGTTCATTAATGTTTATTTCTCGCTGTAACTGGTATTAAAGTGGAGCCGATCGGTTTACGCGCGTCTCTTGAACTGAGGACAGAATTTGAAATCTGAGAAGTTGTTTTTGTTTCATATTCAAAGTAACAAAGCCGTTCATTAATCAACTGAAAACAGGACAGAATAATCGTTTCTTGGGATTTAGGAATCGATATCAGTTTGATATTCAGAATTCAGGATTTTTTACGTAGCCCTAATTATTATGAACACAGAGGTCTTACCATTCTTTTCTAAAGAGAAACTGTTTTTAACTTGAGAGCTTAAAGGGATAGTTCACCCAAACATGTAAATGATCCCATAATTTAGGCTACTCACCATCAAGCCATCCTAGGTGTAAATGACTTTCTTCTATCAGCCGAACACAATCAGAGTTATATTAAAAATATCTTGGCTCTTCCCAGCTTTGTAATGGGAGTGAATAATAGCTCCTGAGTTTTTGAATACCATAAAAGTGCATCCATCCATCATAAAAGTGCATCTGTCCATCATAAGTGTATCTGTCCATCATAAAAGTAATCCACACGACTCCAGGGGTTAATAAAGGCCTTCTGAAGCCAAGCCATGCGTTTGTGTAAGAAAATGATCCATATTTATAACTTTATAAACCTAGAATGACTGGCTTTTGGTAACGGCCAGATGCAAGTCTAGTTCCGGCGGAAAAGTGACCTCTGACCCGAACCATGACGTATTGATGAACGTGGAATCGCTTAAGATCGTGCAAAACAAAACAATGGGCATAAATTAGAAGTCAAAAAAAAAAAATTGTGGGAGGAGCTTGAGTTTGTTTTTTGAACCGCGGACTCTCAGCTGAGCTTACGTTACTCCTACGTCATGCGTAGGGTCAGAGGTCATGCGTCAGGTCAGAGGTCATGTGTCGGGGTCAAAGGTCACTCTTCAGCCGGAACTAGACTCGCATATGATCGTTACCAGAAGCCACTGATTATAGTTCATAAAGTTATAAATATTGATATTTTTCTTACACAAACGCATGGCTTGGCTTCAGAAGGCCTTTATTAACCGGGAGTCGTGTGGATTACTTTTATGATGGATGATGGATGCACTTTTATGGGATTCAAAAACTCAGTTACCATTCACTACCATTAAAGGGATAGTTCACTTTGAAATTAAATGTTGGTGTGTTTTATCTTACCTGAAGTTCCTCCAAGATGTCGGTGTCTTTGTCTCCGCAGTAGTTTCAGTTTTTATATTTTTAGGTCAAACCGTTCTTGTCTGTCAGTCATATAATGCAGGTCTATAGGCACTGTCTCCAAAAGCATGCAGAGAAAAGTCCACATTACACAATTCCCCATCGTAAGTGCACATTGATGGCCTAAGCTCGCACGAACTCATCCGGGAGTGTTGAGTTTTCACTTATTCCCAATTTGTAAGCCTTCTATCTTGACACACGACTCGCTTCATTGTTCAGGCCAATCAAAGGCATACGTTGAGCAGGGGCGGATCTACTGGGGTGGCACGGGGTGGCAGCTGCCACCCCTAGTAAAGGTCTTGCCACCCCAGCTGCCACCCCATTGATGTCAGCCAGGCCGGCTACTAAGTTAAATTCACGCATGAATTTTCCTGCATTGAACTTGTTTTAGCGCCCTCCAAAGTGAAATTTTGTCCCGCCAAAGTCTTATTTGATCGGTGAGTAATGTAGACGAACTGCCGCGCTTGTGGCGCATGTTTAACTGAAAGAACGAGCAGAGAGAGAGAGAGAGGCGGTCGCGCGCGCGCACTCTCTCTCTTTTCGGAGCCAGGCGAAAGTGTAAACAAGACTTCACCGTCTCCAAAGCGCTGTCTTGCTTTCTCTCCCTCACACATATTAATCAAAATAAATCGACACGGTGGTAAAAGGTCGGAAGACCAAAGTTTCATGTGGAGCATTCGGAGATTTTTTTTTTTTCCTGAAAAGCGTTCTGGACATTCAGCTGACATAAAACAACACTTTAATTAAACGGGGAAAAAAATATCCAGTGATGAAATGTTTTCTGTGTTGACAGAAATATTGGATGTCCAAGTCCTTCTGCTGGGATAATCACACAACGCGCATGACACGTCCAATTCGCGAACTAATGACTCATTTGAACCGATTCATTTTAATGAATGGTTAAAACAACTGATCTTTCCAACAGTGAACTCAGGAGACGTCTGAATCGGTGTATAACTAATCAGTAACACTTTACAATAAGGTTCTATTTATTACATAAATTAGCCTACATAAAAAGTACAGTTTGCTTACTCAAGCTTTAAAATAAATAAAACCACAAGGTTTTTTTTTTGAAAACCATATGACTAATTTTTTTTTAGTCCCAGATTAGACCTAGTGGTGCATTCCATGTTTAGTCCTGGTTTGGAAAAGTCTTCCAGGTTTTGTCCTTGTCTGGAACTGTATAAATTCTAGTGTAGTCATCAACCTGGCACTTTATAAATGCATTGTTTCAAGGACTAGGCTAGTTGCAATCCAGATCTTCAAAGCCTGATTAATTTAATTGTTCTTTTGGTCTGTATAACAAATGTGATGTCTCACATCTGCTCTAGAAGCTATGGGTGCTTACAGAGGCTCACTCTCAGTTAGTACTTTTTTACAGGACAAAGAATTATAATAACTTTATAGCTAAATAAGGAGCCAGGTGCCAACTCCTGTGGCTCCCAAGATGATGATTTTTTTTTTTTTTTTTACAAAAGTTACAATTGTATCTGAAAAACTACTTATAATATGGACAATTCTACTATTTCTATATAAGTTTGGGAGGCTCAGCCTTCACCTAAACGGAAAAATTGCCTTGCGATCAAGCAAAACTTGCGTACCCCCGCTATAAATATTCGCCACCCCAGAAATTATCCCTGACCCTGCTTGCCACCCCGTGATTTTTTTTCTAGATCCGCCCCTGACGTTGAGCCGTCCAGCCAATCACACGCGTTTCTGCTGAGTTTAAAAATGCAACGTCCAATCGAAGGCGGTTAGATTAGTTTCCGGGGAAGAAATCCGGTGTAAACAGATCACTTGGACGTGGTTGTGTAAAAAGAGATAAAAACGATATAAATACTGTTGGTTTTCTCACACAAACCGCTTGTTTCGTGTCTTAGGCCATCAGTGTGCACTTACGATGGGGAATTGTGTAATTTGGACTTTTCTCTGCATGCTTTTGGAGACAGTGCCTATAGACCTGCATTATATGACTGACAGACAAGAACGGTTTGACCTAAAAATATCAAAATTGAAACTCCTGCGGAGACAAAGACACCGACATCTTGATGCACTTCAGGTAAGATAAAACACACCAACATTTCATTTCAAAGTGAACTATCCCTTTAATATAACGCTGATTGTGTATTCGGCTGAAAGAAGAAAGTCATATACGCCTAGGATGGCTTGATGATGGTGAGAAAATTATGGGATAATTTTCATTTTTGGGGTGAACTATCCCTTTAAGCAGTGCAATACACTTAGGTAAAGTTGGTTTTATATTCGCACATTCACACTTTTTTGCTTAAAAAGTGTCTCAATAACATATGCAATAAAGCATATATTTGCAAAATAAAAGCAGCTACATGATCTTTAGGACAAGGATGGTGAACTACAACATTTTCCACAATCGATCAAAATGGGCAAGTATTGTTTTAATGGCATACAAACTTGCGAATGTTCACTGAATGTCCAATGTAGTGCGGTGAACAAGATAGGGACCGTCTAAAAAGTTGTCTCTTTTTTTCATTGTGTGAAAACAGACAACTACATTTTTGCAAACTACAGATGTACCAGCAAATATCTCTCACATTGTGTGTTCTAATGCTATTGATTGTACTTTAGCAACAATAAAAAGTGCATTATAATGATTGTATTTAGGAAACCTGCCTCACTGTACATCATTTACATAAGTACTTTTTAGAATAAAATTACATTAATTCACCAAAGGGATTTTTTACTATCCGAAGGTTGTAGCATGTTCCCAGTGACCAGTCTGACTTACTACAGGTGGTATGTTTTACAAAAACTCCCTTACTGTACATACAATTGACAAATATGTTTTTTTAAAAATTACAGTAATTCACAGTAAGTTTTTTTTCGTGTTCAAAAGGCTGTAGTGCTTTCCTGCGGACCAGACTGACTTACTACAGGTGAAATTTTGACAATACCTCGCTTACTGTACAATTATCAAATATGTTTATGTAATAAACATATTATTACATATATTATTACATATTTTTATTGCATATGTTTGTGAAATAAACTGTAATTCACCTATAGTGATTTTTTTTTTAATATTCCAAAGGTTGTAGTACTTTCCTAGTGAAAGGACTGACTTACTACAGGTGAAATTGTGACAATACCTCGCTTACTGTACGTACAATTATCAAATATGTTTATGAAAGAATTACTGTAATTCACCGTAAGTATTTTTTCATGTTCCAAAGGTTGTAGTAATTTCCTAGTGACCAGACTGACTTACTACAGGTCAAATTGTGACAATACCACCCTTACTGTACGTACAATTGACAAATAAGTTTATGAAAAAATTACTGTAATTCACTGTAAGTATTTTTTCGTGTTTCAAAGGTTGTAGTACTTTCCTAATGACCAGACTGACTTACTACAGGTCAAATTGTGACAATACCTCGCTTACTGTACGTACAATTATCAAATATGTTTATGAAATAATTACTGTAATTCACCGTAAGTATTTTTTCATGTTCCAAAGGTTGTAGTACTTTCCTAGTGACCCGACTGACTTAATACAGGTGACATTTTGACAATACCACCCTTACTGTACGTACAATTGACAAATAAGTTTATGAAAAAATTACTGTAATTCACTGTAAGTATTTTTTCGTGTTTCAAAGGTTGTAGTACTTTCCTAGTGACCAGACTGACTTACTACAGGTCAAATTGACAATACCTCCCTTACTGTACAATCATCAAATATGTTTATGTAATACACATTATTACATGTTTATTACATATGTTTATGTAATAAACTGTAATTCACCTATAATGTTTTTTTTTTATATTCCAAAGGTTGTAGTACTTTCCTAGTGATTAGACTGACTTACTACAGTTTAAATATTGCCAATATCTGCCTTACTGTAAGTACCCTACATACATATTATTATGAAAAATTACTGTAATTTCAGCTTGTTCCACGTTCCAAAGATTATAGTATGTTCCTAGTGATCACTCTACTCAATTCATTTTGATAAATGTTTTAGATAAAAGTAAGTATTAGAACTGCTGTTCCTTGTACAACACATTTCTTTCATTGATTAAAATAACGGTAAAGATTTTAGCTTAATCATATTTTCAACATTATAAATAAGCAACACCCTTAGTGTAATGATTCAAGTTTACTTTTTGTTATGAAGTCCCGAAGAAGTGGATTCTAGAATCCACTGCTGCTTCAATGTATATCTAATGAGTGATTTTAATCAAGGTATTTATCAATAGTTTTCCTTCTAAATATCAAATGAGTTGAATGACTTCTCTAGGCTTATGAGATTTTACTTTGTTATAGAAATTACCAGTGTGATTATCGAAAATGTTATTTAATGTATCCTTTAAATGTCTGTATTTGATATTTGAGGTGTGACTGAAGGGTCTGGCCCATGCCAGGAATGCAGTAACAGTGCTTGCTCATTTAGCCTGGATTCCAGAGATGAAATATGGACTTCTTTAACAGGTGTTACTACATCCATCTGCTTTTCTAGGGTACCCTGATAGCAATGGTCTCAGCAGGGGTCATTGAAGTCTATAGTTGAGAGACCATTTCTTAGTTAAAGTCTTTACTTTACAGTTGATTTAAAGTGTTCTCTCCTGGAGAGAAAGAACATGTTATCTTGATATTTTGAGAAGACTATCCTGTTTATTGTTAAAGCCTGGCCAAATCCAATCTTGAAGAAACTGTGTCTGTGTGTGTTAGTATTCTTGGTTACAGGTTAAGGAACAAGTGGAAATATAGCTGCAAGCAGCGATACGGGGCCAAGCCCCTGAAGCAGCAGCAAGAGCAGGAAGAGTAAAAACAGCAGAAATTTAACATACATGAAAAAACAGCTGGTTCAGAAGTACAGGTGAAAATTAACTCAAAATGAACAGAAGTTCAGATGAGAATGAACACATAATGAACAAGACAAACTTATTTCTAACCCAAGAGGAAGAAAGATTAGTACAATGTTAAATAATAAAGGAATCGATATGACACAACATTACACACAATTTTATAAAGTCGGTCCACACGGGCTTGAACCCACTATCTCTGGGTCAGATGCCTGACTCTCATCTCATTGCGCCACTGGGAAGTTGTGTTTTTGTGCATAAGGTCCATACTTCAAGTGAGAAGCAACTCAAAATTATACATTTTTATATACATTTGCTGCATGTTGGTATTTATTGAGTTCCTTCACATATAGACACCATATCTGGAAAAGAAGCAACTTTTCCACCACTTAAGGCCACAGTACCTCTTGCGGTCTGGGCATGTGCCACACAGGATTCGAACCCACGACCGGAATGGTTCGGGGATCGTGGTACGTGGTTTAGCAGCTTGTGCCACTCAGTTGACACTGTCTAAACTGCCGAGGAGAGGCTTCAATGTAAGAATGAGAACACAAAAGCATGTTAACCAGATTAGCAAGCTAAATTAGCTTAATGCTAATGTAGCTTATGGTTAGCCTGAATGTTTGTGTACTGTATGTACAGTAAGGGAGTTATTGGCAAAATTTCACCTGTAGTAAGTCAGTCAGGTCATTAGGAAAGCACTACGCCCTTAGGAACACGAAAAAATACTTTAGGTGAATTACAGTAATTTTTCACAAACATTTGTCAATTGTACGTACAGTAAGGGTGGTATTGTCAAAATGTCACTGTAGTAAGTCAGTCTGGTCACTAGGAAAGTACTACAACCTTTGAAACGCGAAAAAATACTTACAGCGAATTACAGTAATTTTTTCATAAACATATTTGTCAATTGTACGTACAGTAAGGGTGGTATTGTCAAAATGTCACTGTAGTAAGTCAGTCTGGTCACTAGGAAAGTACTACAACCTTTGAAACACGAAAAAATACTTACAGCGAATCACAGTAATTTTTTCATAAACTTATTTGTCAATTGTACGTACAGTAAGGGAGTTGTTGTCACAATTTGACCTGTAGTAAGTCAATCTGGTCACTAGGAAAGTACTACAACCTTTGGAACATGAAAAAATCCATTTGGTGAATTACTGTAAGTTTTACATAAAAATATTTGCGTACTGTATGTAGAATACACAAAAGTAAACTAAAGCAGTCTAGGTGAATACGCATCAAATATCAAACCTAAAACTATGTTTACCCTGTTTGGCAACTTTTTTTTTTTAAACTTGACTATGTTCGTGGCGCTGTCCACGTATGTGGTACTGAAGGTCATGATCCAGTCTGAACCTTGGGTAAATTTGGTTTTATATTCATATATTCACCGAGATATTCAATATCTCGTGAGCTGAATATTGTTCCTACACAAATAACATAGTTTCAATATTTTAATCTTCCTCAAAACGAGCTTTCCTTCAGGTTTGCACTTTGCAGATGGTCCCTTCTTAGAAGCCTGCGCATAGAGATCAATGTATTTTGTCCACTGCGAAGGAAAGATCGTTTTGAGGAAAAATAGGTTGTAGCTTCTGGTGTTATATGTGTAGTTATATGTGATAGGTGTTTTGTGTAGCAACAACGTTTAGTTCACGAGTTATTGAACGCGGAAGTCCGCGAATGTGCGAATATGCGAATATAAAACCAACTTTACCTAAGTGTGCAATACTCATGGCAAGAGATTAAAAAACAGTAAGATGCAACAGTGGTCACTGACTGTAGCTTACACGTGACTACATTAACAACTAAGAAAGAGAGATCAATAGAAAGGCATTATTGCAAATAGATTACACATTTTATACTTTCATTTACTGACTCTCTATGTTGTGTTTGGTCTATACTGTCAATGTCTAATCTGGCCAGTAAACACCGTCTAAGATAAACAAAAAACCAATGTGATCTGACCCACAGCAACATAAAAACCTCTGAAATCATGACTCTATATTTTGAACCTCTCCAAACGGGCAAAACTAAATATGTGAAACATGTTGAATCAATCAAGTTCAGATGATTCCTAACAGTCGCAGTGAGTCAGCAGGACTCGGTGATTTCTACAGAAACCCAGTGATTTCTACAGACAACACTGAGAGCCTTGATCGATGTCAAAGCATGCATTCGTATTTCGCTGACCAGATCGGCTATTAATAAACCTGCGGGAAATACAACCGCGGTCAGGCGCATCAACAGCACAACACACGACCCGTGTTTACAGCACATCTGCGGGACTGCTCACCAATGCATGCAACTCCACGGCTTCAGGGAAGCCAAAGAGTTTGCCTACACGCATAATATGCACTGGTTAAAGTTTAAAAAATAAGAAAGTATGACGGAAGCTCGTGCACACGCATGCATTGCAGCTTCATGCTCGAGCTAAAGCAAGCAGCTGCGCGAGCCAGAACACACATAAAAGCACAAACACCGCATTCACTAACTAACACCTCTAGGTTTGGTTGATAATCCTCATTTCAAACGGCAGATACTCGATGCATGTGTATGCATGCCGATGTGTGTGTTTTTGATGATGCACTTGACACTAGTTAGCTTCGCTGCTATCGATTTGTAAGGCAGAATATGAGCTGCCGCATTCACATGCACGAGAAACACACACGCGAAGAGAATAAAAGCCTCACCGCTGATGCAGGCATGTAAGGCGGCTGTCATATCCACATAAAAAGCGCATTTTAATTCAAGTGTGTCATGTTGCTCAGGCTCCCTCAGTTCCTCAAACCTCCGGGGGCTTCGGCTGTCAGCGCGCGCCTGATGATGTCACACTCCCCACACACACAACTCGCGCTTTACACTTCTGAGGGAAATTATGTTATTATACATACGTTTCATTTTTAATATTCGACAATATTATTTATCTGCCTGCATTGACACCATTAGAGAACTGAGCTGAGCTGGACGATGACATCACTGTTTTCTCCAGAGCGACTATATAAATAAATTAACTAAATTAATAACTTTTTTTTTTACAACAAAAATGAACCATCACTGATCTTACTGAAGCCGGACTGTGACGCTATTCTCTTCTGGAAACACACTTTGTTGCATTATTTTCATGTCATCTCTGTAAAGCTGCTTTGAAACACTCTGTACTGTAAAAAGCGCTGTATAAATAAAGGTTTCTATATTTAGCGATCATTATGATGTAATTTCACTTCCACTAATTTACAACATTTTCATCTTGTCAGAAAACATGCAATCTATGAGATTTTACCTGTAGAGTTACATACGTTTTTAAAGTTTCGTTTTTATTTAGTTTACATTTAGTTTTTTTCGCCAGATCAATTAAATAGTTAAAAATACATGACGCTTTTTGTGTAGTGTGCCATCGCAACCACTAGGCGGAGACGTTTTTGGGCACATCTTTTGGGCCCATTTACACAACACCGTTTTCAACTAAAAATGGACAAACTTTACGCGTTTTTGGCGTTTATTTGCGCGACAACTGTGTTTTGAAGGCCTGCAAACGCAAACTTTTGAAAACGGGTTTCAAAGTGCGATTTTTTTTTTTTGACAACGATACCGTTATTGTCTCCGGGTGAACTACAAAAATATTAATTTGTGAAAACTATGACGTCATGCGCATATGTATTACGTGTTCGGTCTTTTAACACTCTGTATTGTAAAAATCGCTGTATAAATAAAGGTTTAGACATATTTAGCGATCATTATGATGTCATTTCACTTCCACTAATTTACAACATTTTCACCTTGTCAGAAAACATGCAATCTATGACATTTTACCTGTAGAGTTACATACGTTTTAAAAGTTTAGTTTTTATTTAGTTTAAACATTTAGTTTTTTTCGCCAGATCAATTAAATAGTTAAAAATACATTACGCTATTTTGTGTAGTTTGCCATCGCAACCACTAGGCGGAGACGTTATTGTTTTTGGGCACATCTTTGGGGCCCATTTACACAATACCGCTTTCAACTAAAAATGGACAAACTTTTCGCGTTTTGGCCGTTCATTTGTAGCCTGGTCCTACCGGACTCTCCTACATCTCATCTGTACAGAGAGTCTGGCCTCTCTCCATTGACAAGCGTTAACTTCCTCGATTGAAGTTTAAAACTATTGGATCTGCCCAGAGCCGCTCTGGATCTGCCATAACCAATCACTAACGTTTGGTCATGACGAATGACGACTCAAACTAGCGCACGACCTCAACGTCATCGTTCTCAGCCACTCCCTCTGTTCGCTGATTGGACCGGTTAAAATTGACTGGAGAAAACCCAAGAATACACCGCAAACCCAGACGTAGTTCTGAAGGGAAATGAAAATTGAGCGGAAGCACGTAGGAGGGCGGAGCCAGGCTAGTTTATTTGCGCGACAACTGCGTTTGAGGGCCTGCAAACACAAACTTTTGAAAACGGTTTCAAAGTGCGATTTTTTTTTGACAACGATACCGTTATTGTCTCCGTGTAAACTACAAAAATATTAATTTGTGTAAACTGTGACGTCATGCGCATGTGTATTAAGTGGTCGGTCTACAGGTGAGTAGTGCTTCTTTGTGACATCGCCACCTACTGGCCTGGCAGCAGAATACAGCATGTGTAATCGTTTTCGCGGATCCACTTGAAAGGGGGCCATTTTGACAACGTTGTCGTCAGTTTGCGAAAAACGCAAAGGAAAAAAAGTACTTTTTTTTTAGTACATAATTGTTGTGCAAACGTACCCTCAAATAATATGTCACTGGTTTATGAATACAGCACAGTACATATAGTGCATTTGTCCCCGCCCACTTTTTCTGTATTTTTCCCATTCATGTTCCCCATAGGGATTTAAAAAAATTATTAGTTAAAGCATTATAAACCATAAAGCAAGCCAACCAGCTACAAGGAGAATCACAATATTACAAACTTTGATTTGAAGGAAAACAAGTTTTTGAAAGGACTGTGACTGTGTACTTATAGCTTTAGTGAGGGAAAGAAATACAAACCCCTTGAAGCATTGCAAATAAATAAATATATATATATATACGATATATTTTAAGTATATTTCAAAATATGATATATAAACATTTAAGTATTTTGAGAGAGATCAAGTCGATTCGCGGTTCTTCATGGGAGTGGGCGGAGCTAAATGCTATTTTCGCGCGTGTTGCTTTTTTCGACTCACTGATTGGTGTATTTTTCTGTATTGCATTATGGGTAATGTAGTCTTCACCAAGAATTCTGCTGTTAAATAATAAGCTGAAATAATGCAGGCTGACGCGGGATCAACAGAAGCAAATACATCGATTATCAACCTCCTCGTGGCTCACAGTATGATGTCTGTCTCTAAATGTTCATAAGTTATTGTTCAAAATCTTTTGGAGAACATGAATAGAGTTGTTACTTCCTGAATCGGTGTCAATAACGAAACGCATTTTCAGTGACATTTGTGACAGACTACTTGGAGATATTCATTTAACATTTATTTTGCTTGGGTTTTGGCTGCTAAATAAAGTCTAAAGATAATATTTCTATTTTATTTTGTATTATCCAACGAACTTTAGTAGTATAGTCTATATAGAATTTACATCTTAATACATCCAATAACAGAAAAACATGCCAGAGTGAACAAATTGATTAATATATTCATATTCACTGTGTATTCATTAAAGATAAAGATAAAGACAGTGTTCTCGACTGGCGCAATAATCCTTATTCTCCTGAAGAAAATTAATAAAATTGGGCTTGGATCATTTCTTATTGTTTATATGTGAAATTTCCCCAAGATAATAAAAAGTTGTACAATTAAAGTTAAATTATTATTATTATTATTACTTTCATTGGAACAATACATACATGTATCAAAACTATTGAATTTAATTATAACATTTGTTTTCCTTATAATTATATTTTCCACATCCAGACAAAAAAAAAACCTTTGTGTTTATACAATCACAAAACAAAAACTTGATTATTTTTCTACTGAACAAAAATTACATAAATAATACATTTCTAAATGAAAGCTCTCTAACGCACTTATATAGGCTATACCATGTCAAAATTGTAAATGTAACCTCTTTTATTTTATTATTTAAACAGTATGATTCACACAAAAAAACAAGTTTTATTCCAGGTTATATGTCTAAATACTCTAAAGAGAATCTAACGGTTTCACTGTCAATGTCTGAATCATTTAATTTACATTAAAAAGAAAATAAATAAAAGTGTGGCACGTGACATGACACTATAAGGATGCAGAAATGGAAGCTGAAGTCCTATTTTGAAATAATGATGCATTTATCTCGTTTACGAATATCACGAAATAAATAAATAAATAAATACACGTACATTAATAAAAAACACGGTTTCACTAAGCAGCCACTACGCGTCGCAGTCTTCGACGTTGACACCGGATGCTTCACATTCCGTAGAAGAAGAGCGTATTTTTTGCACATGCGCACGAGCTCAACTTCCTTTTCGACATCCCGATTGAGAGAGACGAGATGGGCCATCAGCAGCTCTACTGGAGTCATCCGAGAAAATACGGCCAGGGATCCCGATCCTGGTCAGTTCTGCTTCTCTCGTGTGTTTAATGTGAAGGCTTCGGCAAACGCGTGAGCTCGGCTCGCTCGGCCCGAGTTAGTGTTTGTTATCTCCTCGGGAACGTGAAGCACATGCGAACCAACATGGCGGCCGCGCGTCTTCTCCTGCTCGAGCTGAGCTCATCTCATAGTCTGGGGGAGATGTGTAGGACACTAACAGAAGCTTCTGAGGCGATATTTCTCTAAAATACGTGTTTTTGAAGAAGATTCAGCATTAAGAACGATTACAGCGTATAACTAACGTCTTTCGTGTAATTAATGTAATGTGGCTGAAGGCACACCTTAAGAAATGTGCTTTTCAATCCTGCCGTAACGTTAGTGTAAGATTGAGGAATGATAGATGTGTGTGTGTGTGTGTTAAACACTGATGGAGCAGCAGATGTGTGTGTAGAAAGTGGTTAAGAATATTATAAATGTGTGAGCTGGCGATGGGAGAAAGAAACTCGAGCTAAAATCATGTATTTTCTAAAGTTAAAGTCAATACTTGTTCAAAACAATAATTTTAGCTAAGTGTGTACTATTTTCAGTGTATTTGGATAAACAAAATAATTCATTTTTGATTAATAAAGCTAGTAATTAAGATGGTGACATAAAAATACAGGAAATAGAAGAGAAATTTGGATTTACAGTAGTAACAATTAATTATTTTATGATATGATTAATATATATTTTTAAATATGGTTTCATTATAATTGTGGTATCTAAGATGGACACCTGACTTAATATATAATATTTTCCTTCTGAGTCTGACCATGTCAACAGTGTAAAAAGTCAGCAGTTTATTATCCTGTTAATTATTGTGCCTTAATTACTTTTAAGATTTTAAAGTGCCTAAAATACTTTTACATATTATTCTGTTGCTGATAAACTGTTTTTAATTACCTTGAAAATCATTAAGACTGTAACAAAAATACAGGAAGAAAAGTCTAGATTTACAGTAGTAATCATATAATATAATTCATTGTTACTACTGTAAAGATTTATTTTCTTCCTGTATTTTTGTTAGTATTAGTGATTTTTATAGACTTTTTTAAAATAGTTTCATTATAATTATGGTGATTTATCTCTAAGATGGACACCTAACTTTATATATAATATCTTCCTTCTGAGTCTGAACATGTCAACAGTGTAAAAGTCAGTCAGCTGTTTATTATAGTGTTAATTATTGTGCCTTAATTATCATACTTCTACATATTCGTCGGTTGTTGATAAACGGTTTCTTTAATTACCTTGAAAATCATTAAGACCTTTGTCTCAAAATATATTCAGTAATTTGATCTATTCTCATTTGCTCCTTAAATCTACAACATTTTAAAAAGCATCACATTAGCGCAGAAATCTGACATATTTCCACATGCATGTCGAAAAGAGAATAAAGTACTTTTATAATATAGACGTATGAATCTCTGCCCAAATATTACATATTACAGTTTGAAGTTGACTTTTTTTAATAGGCAAGGCTGATTGCAGATCATTAATCTAAAAGTAATTTAATATAGTTTGCTTTTTATAATTTTACTAATGCATTTTAAACCTCAATCACAAAGCTTGAGCCAGGAGCTAATTAAGTATTGATTGTGTTTGTGTACATTAATCACTTTAGTTTTTTTGGTCATCTGTAAAATTAGTTATGAAATGCACATTTGTATTTTATAATTTTAATACGTTACTGTTCATTTTCATGCATTTCTATTCTAACCTGTTGGTTTTCCCCCCAGCCGAGTGTGTTCCAACCGGCACGGTCTGATCCGCAAGTACGGACTCAACATGTGCCGCCAGTGCTTCAGGCAGTACGCCAAAGACATCGGCTTCGTCAAGGCAAGTGCTGCACTTTATGTCACGCAATTTATCACAATTAATGCACATTTTTTTGTCTGCAATTCATGCATTATTATTTTTTGCAATTTATTCATGCATGCTTATTGCAATTCATGCATGCTTTTTATCGCAATGCATGCTTTTTTATCGCAATGCATGCTTTTTTATCGCAATGCATGCTTTTTTATCGCAATGCATGCTTTTTTATCGCAATGCACGCTTTTTTATCGCAATGCATGCTTTTTTATCACAATGCATGCTTTTTTATCGCAATGCATGCTTTTTTATCGCAATGCATGCTTTTTTATCGCAATGCATGCTTTTTTATCGCAATGCATGCTTTTTTATCGCAATGCATGCTTTTTTATCGCAATTTATTCATGCATCTTATTGCATAAGTGTTTATGCTGTTCAGAATGTGGTCAAGCTGACATGAGTGTGCACTTTTTACAAATGTTTCGCTGTATGACTTCTAAAACTGACCTGTTGTCTCCTCTCTCTGACTCCAGCTGGACTAAACCTGTGGACGGCTGAACTTCCGTGATGCGGAGTCAACATCCATCCTGACGTCATGAAGTTACTTTGGAAAGTCCAATAAACATGTTTTTCTTTGTTCAAAAGTTGCAATGCGTCTGATTCTGGAGGGAATGAAAAGAGTTTTGATTTGAGTAAACTGGTGGATTATTAGTAGTTAGTTATGCTTCGTTTCTATCAACATAAACTGGTTTACTCACTGGAGAACACACCTGGATATCATTAAAGTTAACGATGAGTGTCCATTGAAATAAAGATGAGTTTGCTTGCAGAGACTTGAGCTGTGATCATTTAAAATAAAGTGGGCATCTCATCAATGCACAAGTGATGTTGACCAAAGGGATGCGGAGTAAAACTACATCAAATGTGTCGGGTAAAGGAAGCAAATCCCTGACAGAAGAGAGGGTTTGGTTTACTAATTAGTTGATATATCTACAAAATAAATGTGCAGATTGGGAATGACTCCTGTATAATAAAACCATGGTTTAGTTTGTGTGTGCCATATATGTAATTATGCTGGAGTTTTTTATAACTTTCCATGAGTTTTTCTAGGTTATGAAGCTTCCAGTCCACACCAATACAACACAATAAGAATTATAGAATACAAATATGAAAAGCAGTTCATTTCATTAATGCCACATAAGAAAATATGTTGCTTCATATCAAAATTATTTACCAGAGTATTTTTCACACACACACACACACACCTATGCTCATGCTTTTTTTTTTTTTAAGTCAGTTGCATTAAAACACAGATTGGTGTATTTTAATACCAAAAAGACTGATTGGTAACTACAATAAGGTTCATTAGTTAACATTAGTTAGCATGAATTGCTCTTATACACCATTTATTCATCTTTGTTAATGTTAATTTCAACATCTACAACTTAATTAAAATCTTGTTAACATTAGTTAATGCACTGAACTAACATGCACAAACAATGAACAGCTGTACTTTATTAACTAACATTAAGATGAATAAATACTGTATCAAATGTATTGTTCATTGTTAGTTAATACATTAACTAATGAACCTTATTGTAAAGTGTTACTGACTGATTACTTCTCAGTGTTGGTCAGAACAGCTCTTCAGTCGCAGTTTTACCATAATGGCTGTTAATGCAACTGGCCCCAAAGTGAAGACTTTTACAGTAAGTTAACCATATAAACAGTAATTATTCCCGCCCAAAACCAGCCGACGAGGATGGGATTCGAACCCACGCGTGCAGAGCACAATGGATTAGCAGTCCATCGCCTTAACCACTCGGCCACCTCGTCGTCGAACAGAGCTTTTGTTGTGGAAAATAAAAATAAATAAACGATATGATTATAATTACATGAATATTATTCATAATATTATGAATAATATTCATTAATATGAATAGGCTAATGATGCGAGCGGCTTGCCGTCATCATGGCATTATTAATATTCATGAGTGACGCAGGCATGCAGGGGCGGATTTAAAGCTGCCACCCTGATTAAATATATATATTATTATTATGATTATATATTATATATCGCCACCTCAGATTCATCAAGGTAAAACGTTTTTTCCGGTTTCAATGTGTTGACAAAATTATGTACCGCGAAAAAAATGGCAAGAAAACACAGGTTTCTATAAGCTTTCTTTCTTGAACAGGTAAAAAAATAAATAATTCACAAACATTTAATTTACAAATTCACGAACAGACTGACTGTTTTTCCATTTTCTTTTCGTGAATTGTGGTATTATCTACACGTATAGACTATATCATCGTTTATTTTGGCCCATGTCGTGTACCGTAGCTATTTTCTCGTTGCGCGCGAAAAACCGTTGACTTTCATCAGAGTGTCTGCTTTCATCATGAATGTCGACGAAAAAATTACATTAAATCGTTAAAGAAGGTCCGGGTCACGGAGAATAATGAGTTAAGAATATAATCATAATTGACTTGATTTACATTTGTGGAAAACAAACTTTGCGATAGGATAGATAGATAGATAGATAGATAGATAGATAGATAGATAGATAGATAGATAGATAGATAACGTTAGATAGATAGATAGATAGATAAACTTAAATTTCACAAATAAATAAAGAAACAGCAAAAAACATTTAAATAAACATTAAATTTTTAAATAGAAAGACTGAAATGGTATTTTCTTGTGAAACGTACTTCAATAATCTTCGTTTTACTTACAATGATTTTTTACAGTGTATACGTTTATATTTCTGTTTTTCTTCAATTTAATTTAACTTATTTCTGTATATATTTAAGGCCTATTATTATACAGTAGGCTATAAATATATAGCTAAGTTTAATATGTCATCTAATTCTTAGGCCTATAAGTACACAATTATAGCCTACAGTATATAAGCATAACTACATTTAATATTTCATCCAATGTATTTGAAGAGTAGCCTGTAGATATAAGAATATTAGTGTTCATCATGTTGATGAACTGAGCAGTGTGTAAAGCTGTCCTCAGACACTAGATGGCAGAAACGCGAAACATTTGAAGAGTTGATCTGCTTTATTCCATAACTGCTGCAAAAATACAGTAAATCACACTTATGTCCTTCAGAAAACACAATATTAGCCTGCAGCTTCTAATACTAATCTGGTGAATCTTACTGCTGAGATCTATAATCATTATAAGTGATAATAAAAGGCATTTTTATTATGAAAACAATTAAAATCATCCTTTATTATTTCTCCCACAGTATACTTTTTTTGTGTATGATTTGACTACAAAACCCTATCTATAATAATAATATAATCGATAGTTACTGTAGTAAAACCATGGTTAATTTTGGAGTTGGCAATGGTTTTACTGCAAATATTGTTGTAAAACTAGAGCTGGACAATTCTGGATAAATTGAGAGTCACGATTGTTTTTGTTTCATAACAAAAATAAAATAACGCAATTTACTTGAGGTTCAAATGCTGCAGTCTATGTCGAATTGTTTCATTAATTAGAATTAACCGTTTAAAATCAGTTTGAATGTTGATTCAATGACTCACTCATAAAGACGTCCCTTGTTTCATAACTGGATGAATCCATAGATATACATAATAAAGGCTAGATGTCTCGTCCGCGCTGCTGGCCAATGGAGGTCGACGTCCGCACCTGGCGGCCATCTTGTCACAGTCAGTGTTTTAATGCTGCATGTACTTTTTAAATAACCATAACTTGCTCCATTTTCTACTGATTTTCAAAAGGGTTGCTTTGTTATAAACGTCAGAGATGTAGTTATGACACTGCATACTTAATATAATATTATATATTTCAACATGTTCAAGCATCCAGATTTATTGCCACGTTAATAACGTTTGTAAGAAACCAAACCGTTTGTAAATCCGTCAAGATTTCAGCGAGATAAGAGCATTTGTGTTCGTGAAGATCACTCGCCTTACATCAGGAACCACAGAGCCCGCCAGAAAGCTTGCCTGTGACAAGATGGCCGCCGGTGATGACGTTAGAGACTCCGCCGTAAGACATCTGTGCTGCCTCCCAATTCGCACACTATCCGTCCTAAACAGTATTCGAAAGTAGAATTAGTACGTCCCAAATCGTAGTATGTTGAAATGAGTGTTGCTAAGATACCCGGATGGTCTACTATTTCCGGTCAGAATCCGAAGTTTAGATCGATGCGCACGTTAACGGCTAATATTGCCCACAATGGACGAGGATTCGGTTAGAACTACAAACATGAGTGAAAAGTGTTAAAGGAACACTCCGACTTTTTGGGACTTTAGCCTATTCACCTTATCCCCCAGAGTTAGATAAGTCCATACATACTTTTTTTCATCTCCGTGCGTGCTATAAGTCTGTTTGACGCACCCACCACTAGCCTAGCTTAGCACAAAGACTGGATGTAAATGGTTGCAGCTAGCATACTAATCCAAATAAGTGACAAAATAACGCAAACATTTTCCTATTTACATGTTGTGATTTGTATAGTCACAGAGTGTACAAAAAACAAAGTCACATGAGACACAGACATATTTTAACCGTATAAATACTGGGAACTATATTCTCTGAAGGCGAAGCACTGCTACTTGGGCGGAGTGATAACCGCAGCACCTGAGACGCGCCGAGGTGAGGAGCAGAGAGTTCGTTCAGAGTTTGGGTTACAGAGTCAGCAATTTATAAATAGTAAAAGCGTAGTTTACAATCATGGATTTTCGCTGTATTGTAAAGAGCTGTGACAATAAACAGGAGACCAGGTAATACCATGATGTTTCATAGAAAACGCTGACCGGATGAAGAAATGGCTACTTGCTCTGGATATTGATCAAAACACACCTAATGAGATTATCAAGGGACATTATGTTTGCTCGGTACATTTCACTGAGGACGACTATTTTCAAAAAAGGGAATTTGCCACAAGGAACGTGTGCTGAAGGATACAGCCATCCCATCGATATCACATACAGGACAAAGTGGAGCGGCTGCGGTAAGTGTTCCGTTATATTTTTAAATGTTTAGCCTAACGTTACTGTAACAGTGCCATTAGCTAACTTAGATCTAATGTAACGTTAGTGACACTATTATATGAATAGGGTGGTAACTACTATTGCAGTTGTTTACGGGCTCCATGTATCCCCTGTAATGTTAGTATTGTTGCCTCGAACGCGCTCTGTCGTCCCAGTAACACTTGAGCGAAGCTAGAGCTCACATATAGTCACGTTGGTTTTGTTGACAGAAGAAACACCGGCGCGTCTCAGGTGCTGCGGTTATCACTCCGCCCAAGTAGCAGTGCTTCGCCTTCAGAGAATATAGTTCCCAGTATTTATACGGTTAAAATATGTCTGTGTCTCATGTGACTTTGTTTTTTGTACACTCTGTGACTATACAAATCACAACATGTAAATAGGAAAATGTTTGTTTTATTTTGTCACTTATTTGGATTAGTATGCTAGCTGCAACCATTCACATCCAGTCTTTGTGCTAAGCTAGGCTAGCGGTGGGTGCATCAAACAGACTTATAGCACGCACGGAGATGAAAAAGGTATGTATGGACTTATCTAACTCTGGGGGATAAGGTGAATAGGCTAAAGTCCCAAAAAGTCGGAGTGTTCCTTTAAAAAAACTACAGACATGGAGGACGCGCGAGTCCGGCGTTATAGAGAGGTTTAGATAAAGGGGTTTGAGTGATTAATTATCAGTATCTAACCTGACGAACATGTATTTATTCAATGTTGTCCACATTATATTGCATCTGCAGCAGCTTATGAACTTTTGTAAAGACACGTTTAGCCATTAACTTTTAAATGCATCATTAGATTCAAATTCCAAACACATGAGGAGAGTCTCCGCATGAAAGACTGCAGATGAACGTGCGACTACATTTCTCTCCGATGATGAATGATTCAATGACTCACTCATAAAGACGTCACTTGTTTCATTACTGGATGAATCAGTGTTTTTGAGCGAATCTCTTGAGTGAATGATTCAATGACTCACATTTATAAAGACTTCTCTTGTTTCATTACTGGATGAATCAGTGTTTTTGAACGAATCTCTTGAGTGAATGAATCAATGACTCACTCATAAAGACGTCACTTGTTTCATTACTGAATGAATCAGTGTTTTTGAGCGAATCTCTTGAGTGAATGATTCAATGACTCACTCATAAAGACTTCTCTTGTTTCATTACTGGATGAATCAGTGTTTTTGAGCGAATCTCTTGAGTGAATGATTCAATGACTCACTCATAAAGACTTCTCTTGTTTCATTACTGGATGAATCAGTGTTTTTGAGCGAATCTCTTGAGTGAATGATTCAATGACTCACTCATAAAGCCGTCACTTGTTTCATTACTGGATGAATCAGTGTTTTTGAACGAACCTCTTGAGTGAATGATTCAATGACTCACTCATAAAGACGTCACTTGTTTCATTACTGGATGAATCAGTGTTTTTGAACGAATCTCTTGAGTGAATGAATCAATGACTCACTCATAAAGACGTCACTTGTTTCATTACTGGATGAATCAGTGTTTTTGAGCGAATCTCTTGAGTGAATGATTCAATGACTCACTCATAAAGACGTCACTTGTTTCATTACTGAATGAATCAGTGTTTTTGAACGAATCTCTTGAGTGAATGAATCAATGACTCACTGATAAAGACGTCACTTGTTTCATTACTGAATGAATCAGTGTTTTTGAGCGAATCTCTTGAGTGAATGATTCAATGACTCACTCATAAAGACGTCACTTGTTTCATTACTGGATGAATCAGTGTTTTTGAACGAATCTCTTGAGTGAATGATTCAATGACTCACTCATAAAGACGTCACTTGTTTCATTACTGGATGAATCAGTGTTTTTGAGTGAATCTTTTGAGTGAATGATTCAATGACTCACACATGTTTAACAGTCACTTGTCTCCACCTACTGGTGTAACGATGTAATGATACAATTTTTATTTGTAAATCATGGTGAGACCGTGGTTACTTACTCTAGTGTTACTTAAACTGATTTTTGTAGTAAATCCATGGTTCATGTTCACGAGGCAGTGAGTCATAAGCTGGTTTATATCTGACGATAAAAGCGGTTTAATGTTCCTCATCATCCGAACTGCGACCTTACAGGAGAACGAACTGAACAATGATGTCCAACAGCAGTTATGGATATACAGTAGAAGGATATTTATGGATTTTTAATGGCCATAAAATGAAAGCAGAGTTAAATGTGTGTCTGTAGCAGCAGAACGAAGGCCTTGGCCTGTGTGTGTGTGTGTGTGTGTGTGTGTGTGTGTGTGTTTGCCATCTATTTCAGAGATAACAAGACGGTTCAGATGTTGGTTGGTTGGCATGGAAACATGTTTCATATCCACTCGCACATGAAGATACTCTTGTTTCTCGGTCTCCTCGACGGGCTTTGACCTTTGAGCTTATTTTTATTCCACATGTTTGCATGATTTCATTGTGATAAAAAAATACTTTCCTCCTTTTGCACAAGCATTCAACCAATATCAGATAAGAGCATGTGTAATTTTGCTCAGTTTGAATCCTTATATATGAAATATTTCAGCTTAAATTTGAAAGAAATCAAATAAATTATTATGTTACATGAACTATGAAAATGAAATAAATATATATTTTTTAAATTATAATTCTCAATGG
>NC_136891.1:1142804-1167804 GCF_949152265.1 Phoxinus phoxinus | reverse complement strand
AAAATTTTTTAAGGTAACCAGGTTACTCACTCTTTTGAGTTACACCAACAATTATTTTTCACAGAGATCATCACTGAAAAGCAGACACACATTCACACGGGTCCACAGAGCACTCGCTGGCGTCTCCATGAAGCGCGGGTGATTAGCCCATCGAGGAGCTCTCCAATCTCCAACACAAAGAGCTAATCTGCCCTGCGGTCTGAACGCCGCCGCGCTGGCCTGCGCTTCCGGCGGCGGTAATAGCACTGAAGGGCCCGAGATGTGTGAACGTCTGTCTCTGAAGAGCACGAGTGGGTGAAGCAGGATCTGGAGTGCACCGTACGGGGGTGTTTCACTTCTACAACCAGCGTATGTTTGAATCTGCCCTGGTCCTCCATCTTCTTCCCTCGACGAGTGCTTAAACTGTCAGTGAGTCATCATTTCTAACCTGCATTTGAATTGCAAATCGACTGCCGTCGAGAAGCTCGCGTGCACTCCGGGTTGGGAGTCGAGTCACATTTATTTATAAAGCGCTTTTTACAGATTGTTTCAGAGCAGCTTCACAGAGATAACAGTTTGTTTGTTTCCAGAAGAACAGCGTCACAGTCCAGCTTACAGAGTAACTGTCTCCAACACTGAACCTAGGCTTTTTGTTAATCTACCCGAGTCAAACTTTCGTGTAAAAGCATCATTATAATCAGTGTTGGGGAAATACATTACAAGTAACTTGAGTTATGTAATCAGATTACTTTTTCAAGTAACTAGTAAAGTAACGCATTGCTTTTAAAATTTACAACAAAATATCTGAGTGACCTTTTCAAATAAGTAGCAGAGGCGTGTGTGTGTGTGAACATGATGTTTATTGTAGTTCTAGACTAAATGTGAGCATTTACTCATCTCACTTGCACAAAAAAATATTCAATATTCCTCAAAATGAATAAAATCAGTGAAATGCAGAATCAGAATACTATGCAAACCTCCAATAATTAAATATGTTAAATAAAACATACATTTTTATGCATTTAATCTCACTTTATTGACCAATGTGCTTGCTTCTGACCTTTGATGATTCAGTTTAATAAGCAAAAATGACTATAGATAGATAGAAAGGTTTGCTTTCCTCCACTGTACACATGTCCTTCAGCCGGAGGATTATTATTTCACTTTTGCTGTGAAAGGGTCTTTACATTTGCCCAGAAATATAACTTTTATGTTATAAAAAAACAAGCCCGGCCGAGGGGGGGAAAAGTAACGCAAAAGTAACGTAACGCATTACTTTTCTAAAAAAGTACCTAAGTAATGCAAGTAGTTACTTTTTAAGGGAGTAACGCAATATTGTAATGCATTACTTTTAAAAGTAACTTTCCCCAACACTGATTATAATGGAAACGCCACTTTTAAGATTGACCGTATTTTTGTTTTATCTCAAAATGCCTTTTGAATGTGAGAGCACGGGGCGCTACTGTGATAGCATCAACATCTGTGTGTTTAACACACTAATGCGGCTCGACACAACATGACACTGCTGAAGAGTCACCAGCGGCTCCACACAGTGAGTGGAGGCGGGGCTCATTTGCATATTCATAGAGCTGCGCATACTAAATGAGGCAATGGTGTCGAGTTACATTCAAGATATTTTAAGGCGAAGAATGGAAAAAACGTTTAAATGTGTAAAAAAAGACGAGTTTTAAGGGATAAAATGATCGACTACTGTGGGACTTTAATATAATCAATGATTGTTTTATTGTTTGTTTTTAATTGCAGGACGTTAGATTCACAATCTACTTCGCTCTGCAAAACATCAACCGGCGTGTAAAACTGCAGCGTTCACAGTTTGGATGAGGCGTCCGGAGATTGTGGACGTTGAACATAATAGCGAGTGATCGAGGTCAGTCAACACGAGCAGACGCAGACCAGAATCAGCACACACAACTTAAAGATCATTCCAACCACAGTCTTACAGGGATCTTTAGGTTTCCAACGGATGAAACGGTGTCGTGTAAGTTAATAACTTTTACAACGGAAGTGAATCAATCGAAACTAACTTTAAGTTCAAAGTTCAAAAGTTCAAAAAGTTTATTACCATTTGCACAGGTACGTTTCAGTACAGGTACATTGGAATACTTATGCGTTTTTCAAAGTCAAGTTCTAAAAAATAATGTATAAAAGATAACACATACATACACATATACACATACGTATCATGAGGTAGAGCAGAGAACGACTAGACGTTTTAAAAGGAATGCAAAAGACATACAGAACCGGTGTATAAATAACCTACCTAGTTTAGATAAATACACATTAGAATAAACAATAGTAATATTGTCAATACAAGATTAAAACTCTAAATAGAATAAATTACTATTGCACTTGATCATTACGATAATTAAAAACATGGAATAGGATACGGTTTTCCCTCCTTAATGTCCTGTGCCACTAGCCTGACAGTGGCTGGGAAAAAACTTTTGAACAAACGGGCCTTGTGTGTGCTAATGCTCACAGGCCTGCGATGTCTCAAGTTATAGCCTGTGTCCACCCATTTAAACAAGGCATAAGCTGGGTGGTGTTTGTCCTTAAGGATGCTCTGTGCTTTTCTTCTGCAGCGCTGGATGTATATAGTGTCCATGGAGGGAAGGTTTGAGCCGATTACCCTCTCAGCAGACTTAATGACCCGTTGCAGTGATTTCCTCTCAGCCAGGGTGGTGTTGCCATACCACACTGTGATACCGCTGGTGAGGATGCTTTCAACAAGGCCTTTGTAAACATGGGTTAGAGGTTGACTTTTAAGTCCAGCCTTCTTCAGTACCCTAACGAAGTGCAGCCTCTGCTGAGCTCTTTTCACTGTTGCAACAGTGTTTTAGCCCAGCTGAGATTGTCAGAGATATAAAGTCCCAAGAACTTATAGCTGTCAGTTCGTTCCACCTCGATCCCCTTGATGGTTAGAGGCTGTAGCGGGGAAGCTCTCTTCTTTATCTGGACAATAACTTTACTCTAGATCTGCTGTAAAGCCTGAACACTCTGTTACTGTAATCTCCTGTTATCACTGTAAAGCTGTATTTTGTACAATTTCTGTATATTTTCCTGCAGTAAAAATTTTTAAACAATTAAAATAGTCATCCCTCAGACTGTAAAGTCAGACTTCATGATCTCATAAAGACTCATAAAGTTCATAAAGACTCATAAAGATCATAAAGACTCATAAAGACTCATAAAGACTCATAAAGATCATAAAGATCATAAAGATCATAATGTTCAAAAAGACTCATAAAGATCATAAAGTTCAAAAAGACTCATAAAGATCATAAAGACTCATAAAGATCATAAATACTCATAAAGTTCAAAAAGACTCATAAAGATCATAAAGACTCATAAAGTTCAAAAAGACTCATAAAGATCATAAAGACTCATAAAGATCATAAAGACTCATAAAGATCATAAAGTTCACAAAGATCATAAAGACTCATAAAGATCATAAAGATCATAAAGATCATAAAGACTCATAAATATCATTAAGACTCATAAAGATCATAAAGATCATAAAGATCATAAAGACTCATAAATATCATTAAAACTCATAAAGATCATAAAGTTCACAAAGATCATAAAGATCATAAAGACTCATAAAGATCATAAAGATCATAAAGACTCATAAGCCGTGTTTCCACCGCGGGAACTTTCCCCAGGAACTAGGAACTGTGGGCTGGGACTCGGTGTGTTTACACCGCAGGATCAGGGTCTAAATGAAGTTCCGGGTAAATATTTCCCCCTCCGAAAGTCCCTGCTGGCGAGGTAGTACTTTTTAAAAGTTCAGGAACTTTCGGGGGCGGGACTTGTGCGCTGAACATGCTGATTGGTTGTGTTCACGCCGCATTTTGATTGGATGACTCCACGCAGCATTCTAATTTAACCGGCATTTTAAAAAATCTATTGCGGTTCGTGGCTTCATGCAGTGAGAGTCTGTCTGCAAATATGGAATAAAAAAAAAAAGAAAAGAAACCACAGCTGGACCGACGACGAGGTTCAGGCTTTATTAAGCATATTTGTGTAACAGGAAATTTTCTGCGCGTGCGTCCTAGCCATCTCACGGTCAATGTCCGCATCGTCTAATTTTATATCTAGTATTACGAGCTTTCTGAACACGCTTTAGTATCAGTGCTCGTCTCTTTTCTGCCGTTTTATTAATTTCCTTGTTAGTAAGCCAATACATCACAAACAACTGCAGCACAGTTTGAATCTCCTCCATACTTATTATAAATGTGGCGCTCAAAACTGATTATGTCCGCCACAGACTGGGAGGAGCGGTCGAGCGCAGTTATAATCTTCCCGGTACTTTAGACCGCGGTGTAAACGCAGAAAGCAACCAGTCTGGGGCAAAAAAAGTTCCTGGGAAAAAAGTTCCTGGGACAAATTGTTCCGGGTAATTTCGGTGGAAACGCGGCTATAAAGATCATAAAGACTCATAAAGATCATAAAGACTCATAAAGTTCATAAAGACTCATAAAGACTCATAAAGACTCATAAAGATCATAAAGACTCATAAAGTTCATAAAGACTCATAAAGATCATAAAGATCATAAAGACTCATAAAGATCATAAATACTCATAAAGACTCATAAAGATCATAAAGACTCATAAAGATCATAAAGATCATAAAGACTCATAAAGATCATAAAGACTCATAGAGACTCATAAAGATCATAAAGACAGACGTCATGTTCTGCTGAGGTGTAAATGGTTTTCAACAGTGTCGTCCTCATCTCTCTCGGGTGAATGTACTTCAATTAGACTTGAAAGGCTGCGGAAGAACAATGTTGCTAAGAGTCGTCGACCTTTGACCCCACACTGATGCCGTACCCACTCAGACAGGGCTTCCGAGCACCGGTAATTATTTCTTACTGATGGCCCAATCCATCAAGCCAGGCGACGGGGAGTAAATGAGAAGTGAGGAGAGCGGGAGTTTTCCTTTAGGTGTGTGTGTGTGTGTGTGTGTGTGTGTGTGTGTGTGTGTGTGTGTGTGATCTCCCATGATTCCCTGCGGCCACAACCTCCTGTGACTCGCCAGAAAGTTTCGTCACAAGTATGAATATAATATTTAAAGTCCCGTTGTATTCCACAATACAATACAGATCCACTGGTGGACGATCACACGTTGATCTGATTGGTTACATGGTTCTATGAATATGCAAATGAGCCCCGCCTCCACTCACTCAGAGATCCACTGGTGGACGATCACACGTTGATCTGATTGGTCAAGGCAGTGTGTGACGTCAGAAACACCAGCGATTTCAAACCGTGTGTTTGAGACTGTCTTTGGTTCACTGCAGTTTTAAGCAGAAAATACTCAGCAATGCTGTCCACTTATGAACTTACACATGGTGTGTGTTAAAGCAGATTAATAACACCACATACACACATAAACTACATTAAAAGCTCATCACATGGAGACTTTAAGTCTGAACTATCAGCCATTTCAACAGCAAAGCGACTCGTGTAGATGTTGGAAGAGAGCCGAAGAGAAAGTGAACACCCGACCGCATTATATTCCACAGAGGCGATTAGTTGACGACTGCAGAGAAGCTTCGTCTTTATTCAGCGCACGTCTGGACTCTGCAGAACCCTCAGCTGACCTGTGGCCCGACCCGACCCGACCCGGTTACAGTGTGGAGATTACACTCCCGCTTCTCCTCATGAACCTCATCTATTCACCTCACTCCTCACTCCTGCTCTATTCTGTGTGTGTGTGTGTGTGTGTGTGTGTGTGTGTGTGTGTGCGTGTGTGTCTCACCTTTCTCCTCACTCCAGCTCTATTCTGTGTGTGTGTGTGTGTGTGTGTGTCTCACCTTTCTCCTCACTCCTGCTCTATTCTCTGTGTGTGTGTGTGTGTGTGTGTGTGTGTGTGTGTGTGTGTGTGTGTGTGTGTGTGTGTGCGCGTGTGTGTGTGTATGTGTGTGCGCGTGTGTGTGTCTCACCTTTCTCCTCACTCCAGCTCTATTCTGTGTGTGTGTGTGTGTGTGTGTGTATTTCACCTTTCTCCTCACTCCAGCTCTATTCTGTGTGTGTGTGTGTGTGTGTGTGTGCACGTGTGTGTGTCTCACCTTTCTCCTCACTCCTGCTCTGTTCTGTGTGTGTGTGTGTGTGTGTGTGTGTGTGCGCGTGTGTGTGTCTCACCTTTCTCCTCACTCCAGCTCTATTCTGTGTGTGTGTGTGTGTGTGTGTGTCTCACCTTTCTCCTCACTCCAGCTCTATTCTGTGTGTGTGTGTGTGTGTGTGTGTGTGTGTGTGTGTGTGCACGTGTGTGTGTCTCACCTTTCTCCTCACTCCTGCTCTGTTCTGTGTGTGTGTGTGTGTGCGCGTGTGTGTGTCTCACCTTTCTCCTCACTCCAGCTCTATTCTGTGTGTGTGTGTGTGTGTGTGTGTGTGTGTGTGTGTGTGCACGTGTGTGTGTCTCACCTTTCTCCTCACTCCTGCTCTGTTCTGTGTGTGTGTGTGTGTGCGCGTGTGTGTGTCTCACCTTTCTCCTCACTCCAGCTCTATTCTGTGTGTGTGTGTGTGTGTGTGTGTGTGTGCACGTGTGTGTGTCTCACCTTTCTCCTCACTCCTGCTCTGTTCTGTGTGTGTGTGTGTGTGTGTGTGTGTGTGTGTGTGTGTTTTATAAAGTTAAAGAATCACATGAATCTAGACCAAGGGTTCTCAACAACCCTGGTGAAAAAAAGAAATTAAAGGGGCAGTGTGTAGGAATTTCTCCCATCTAGCGGTGAAATTGTATTTTGCATTCAAGCGAACAGTAGAGTTGGGGTACTCGAACTCGGACTCGAGTCCGGTCTCGAGTCCAATTTTGAATGGACTCGGACTTGTCACGCACTCGAATGAATTTGTACTCGGACTTGACACGGACTCGGGACATTTTAGACTCGGAAAAATGTCCGAGTCCAGTCGAGTCCGGGCACTGGATGACACAAAACGAAATTTTGTGAATTTTTTTTATTCAAAAACAAAACGAAACAACGTTGTTTCAGCGTTGAGCATTGTAGCCAATCACAGTTAAGTGCATAAACACAGTGGCAAATCAGAGGCGTTTTAGAGTCCGCATGCGAATAATTCGCTCAAAATGTATGTTTAGAATCAGCACGAGCTTTATCCTTTCGCAAATCCCCTCATAAACAACAAAGTCTCTCTAGACACAATATAAATAAGATATTCACTGTGCAGTGCGGACAACTTCAGTCAGTGTTTATGACGAGAGTTTTAGGGAGAGTGCCGAACGCGGTAAGTGATGGCTTAAAGGGAGCGCTGTTGACAATCTAAATAGTTTTGTTTTTCATACTTCTAGAGGACCAGTGGTTACGTTCACACTGTAAATTATAAAGAGTGATAACTGCATTTAAATGTGGGATTGAATCCACTTAATTTTTGTCCTTTGAGTCATGAAATTGCGATGATTTGACACAGCAACATAAGAACGTGTTAACCATAGCAACATTTTGGCGTCTGATAATGTTATAATTTTTGTTGCATTTATACTTTAGTCATAAGTTTACATACTCCTTGCAGAATCTCCAAAATGTTATTTTTATATGTTTTTTAATAAGACGGATCATACACATTGTTTCTATTTAGTACTGCCCTGAAAAAGCTTTTTCACATAACAGATGTTTAATAGCCTAAATAAAATACAAACACAAAATAAAGACAAATTACATAGACTCGATTTTAATATTGTGTCATTACCTGAATGATCAACAACTTTTTTTTCTTTTCTTTTTTTTTAATGGTTGAGGAAAAATCATCCAGCTCCTGCACATTCTTTGCTTTTCCAGCATCTTCTGCATATTTGACTCCTTAATAAGAGTGACTATGATTGTAAGATCCATACTTTCACACTGGTGACAACTGAGGGACTCATACACAACTTTTACAAACCCTGCAAACATTTAGTGATGCACAAGAAGGAAGCATCCGTTAAGAGTCAAGAGGTGTAAACTTTTGAACTGGATCATTGGTGTAAATTGGTCTTATTTGTTTAAAAATGCATTCATTAATTTAGTCCAACCCTTCAGAGGCTAAATAAGATATTAGCATGTACAACACAATAAGAAAAATGTAAACATCATCATCTTGCTCAAAAGTTTACCCCTGGCTCTTAATGCATCGTGTTGCATTATTAAGCATTACCTTGCAGATTCTAAAAGATGTACAATAGGTAAACGTATGACTGTAACTATACATTGCAATCATTTTGTAAGGTTTAAAATATTCATTTAAGAGCTCAGTGTTGAGACCTTTCGCCGGGATTTGATTGACAGGTGATCTGACCAATTATAATGCAGATACACGCCATTTTTGTTCGACAAACAAACCAAATCAGTTAGTAGATTAAAGGCAGTGGACTTGAACTTGAAAAATAGTGTGTATTGATTTCTTTTTTAGAAATTTGTGCTATAACTAGAAGAGATTATCAGTTCACGTGCTGCTTGAACTGAGGCCTACACATTAAAGCACCACAAAACAGTATTTATCGTTTGAATTTCATAAAAATTAAAAAAATTGAAAGCTGAGACTTTATTTCAAACCAAAAGTACCCTGCTCTGTCTTGTCTGTTGGCACATTGTTAGTGTCCTCTTTGCTCCGACTGAGAACATGTGGAGTGAGAGAGGAATGGCTTGTCGGACGTAGCAACAGTAACCAAGAGGGGCGGGTCTTTGTGAAAGGTCAATTTCAAATAATTTAAATCTTTGTGGACTCGGCCGGACTCGACTCGGACTCGGATGTTAAGGACTCGGACTCAAGTCCGACTCGACCCTCTTTGGACTCGGACTTGGACTTGTACTCGGTTGTTAAGGACTTGGACTCGACTCGGACTCGACAAAGGTGGACTCGGACCCAACACTAGCGAACAGTGCTCTCTAGCTCCTCGCTTTTTCAAACGCGTGTTGCAACTACGGTGGCCGTTATGTGCCAAGAAGCGATGACAATAATACCCCTTCGTCGAGTTCAACTATACGTCACATGTTCTACTGTTGAGCGGCCTATATAATGAATTACACAACCAAGCAATGAAAAAAAGCTTGTAATTTAGTAACATTGACTTACCCGTCGAGAAGAAAGCTGGAAACTTCAGAGTCCCTTTCAGAGTCTTTCTCCTTCATCAGCTCTTTCCACCTGAGTAAAGCTATCCCGTTATTACTCTCGGTTTTTGAATTTGCCGGTCACGTTTCCTTTTAAATAAAATTTTGGCATTTCTCCTGTGGCTCGGCATAAGTGTGATCCTGAATTATGAAGAACCGTGCAGTGCAACCTTTCAAATGTACCGGGGCAGTCACACGCATTACTCTCTCCTCGTCCGCTTCAGTGTCAGTCACGTTACGCCGGCTCTGGGCGAACACGCGCTACGCTAGGCTAGTGCTTTTTGTCCCTCTCAGTTTTTCAAGATGGAGGAACGAAATGGACGCCTCCGTGGAGTTGCCCGTCCCATGTAAATAAAGATAAGAAATTCTTCGCGTACGAGGATAAGTCGGATCATTGGGAGAGGTCATTTTACACCAAAGAGGACATATTTATGAATAAAGACATTGATTTTAGTTAATAAAATACTTAAAAAACTACACAGTGTACCTTTAATGTTAACTTGAAGTGTGCTATTTTGGAACAGATAATTTTGTCTTAAAGGCCGTTGCACACCGAGTCCGAAATTTTCGTATGCTTTTTTCCGTATATTCGTCATTCGGTGGCTCTGAATTGTCAAAACACCATTCAAAGTGCTTGCTATACGGATGCGAAAAACGCAGAAAATTGAATCCGATCCGATTTTTTTTTATGGCGAGAAAGAGAAACTTTTGACAACTTGAGGTCGTATTTATTTTTTAATGTACAAAAATGTTGGACACGAATTTTGGACCTTAAGTATATTTTAGTTGTAATTAAATTGTAGTAAAGCATAACTTTAAGTGTGTTTAGTGTACTTTTGTGTGCTAAATTGGAACAACTTCAAGTATACTTTTAAGTATATGCCTGAAGGGACTAATTACATGCTTGATTAGTGATATTAAAGTGTACTTTCTTTGTGTTACAAGTACATAACATATTAATAACGAGTGTCTTCCAAACATACAAGCAATATGCCATAATATATTTGAGTAAATGCTCAGTAATACCTTTGGCTTATTCCAAATTCTACAAATTGCACATTTTGTCTTCAATAACAAATGCACATTAATAAACAAATATTGCTTGGCTATACTTTTGTACAATATACTATTGTACACTATAATGTATTTTGAAAGTATACTTTCAATGCATTCTTAAAATGAACATTTCCAGCACACAGTTAAAAATATACCTAAAATATATTTAAGTAAAGTGCAAATAAATACACTTTAAAAAAATAAACAGAATATAATTAAAATAAATTAAATATATATTTTTGAAAATATACTAAAGTGTGTAAAAAGTTGTATTGTGAAAATAGGTAAAAGTTGATGCTAATATACTTTTAATATATTTAGTAAAAAATGTTGTTAGTATATTTGCAATTTATTATTAAAAAGGGGAATTTCTAATTTAATAAAGTATACTTTTTTTTACACTAGGGAAAGCGATTAAAATCAAATTTTAATCGTTTTTTTCTAAATCTAAATTAAAATGCTGAAATTAAAAAGAAATAAAACAAGATATAAACTGAAATCACATCTGGAAACTTCCCGAACCACAGGTTTTCTAACGAGCAGCATTTTCCCAGCAAATTAAATCCCATAATAAACACAAAATTCCAGTGTTTAATTGTGCATTATTGACAGGCACAGAATATCCCTGCAGAAGTGTGTGAGATATGCTAATAGCGTCTGCGGTTAGTATTCCCACAGACCGCGAGCTATCGTTCAGCAGGACAGCACTAGAGCATCATGGGAAATGATTTATTCAGGAGAGCCACAGTCTCTCTTTACCCACACTTACTCCTCTTCATCTGTCCTGCTAGTTTATTGATTAATTCATGGCCTTTATTAAAGTTTCACGAGCTGACCGATCGTCCTCCGCCATCCCGAACTCTCCGGTTGATCTTTAAACCAGCGCGGCGCTCGGTAAATGTGGAAAAAGCTCCGGAATCATCATTATCCTCCGGATCACACACAAGGTTATAGCGGGATCAACTGGGAAGACTTAATGAGGGTCCGTAATAAGCCTCGTCATGGAGGAAGAACAGGTAACGTCTGCGTGTCATGCAGGATATATATAATCAGGCCTGTGGAGGCGTCCTCTCTTCTGTCTCTGCGTCACTGCGTTTTGTTATGAAATAGCATTATAATAATTTGTCGCATAGCCTATTTGAACATTATACTTTTAATACTAATCTTATAGAGATGCACCGATTGATCGTCTGGTGACCGATTTTCACGTGATCGATCGGCGACCGGCTGGTCAGTCTGACATATGCCGGTCAAATGCACTCGGGCGCCGCATGATTAACATCGCGCAACATCAGCATCACACGTGCACACATAGGAAACCTCGTAAATTACGGGCGTTTCACACCGCAAGCGTGAGCAGCGCGTCTTTTTTCCCGGCATGCATGCTAATCAATAGCCCCTTTCACACAGCACATTGACCGTGACCGAGCCGCACCAATGGGGACAGCAAACTCTAGTGCGGGTCAACCGGACTGACCGAGCCGCACCAACGGGGACAGCAAACTCTAGTGCGGGTCAACTGGACTGACCGAGCCACACCAACGGGGACAGCGAACACTAGTGTTGGTCAACCGGACTGACCGAGCCACACCAACGGGGACCGCAAACTCTAGTGTGGGTCAACCGGACTGACCGAGCCACACCAACGGGGACAGCGAACTCTAGTGTGGGTCAACCGGACTGACCGAGCCGCACCAACGGGGACAGCGAACTCTAGTGCGGGTCAGCCGGACTGACCGAGCCACACCAACGGGGACAGCGAACTCTAGTGTGGGTCAACCGGACTGACCGAGCCGCACCAACGGGGACAGCGAACTCTAGTGCAGGTCAGCCGGACTGACCGAGCCGCACCAACGGGGACAGCGAACTCTAGTGCAGGTCAGCCGGACTGACCGAGCCGCACCAACGGGGACAGCGAACTCTAGTGCGGGTCAGCCGGACTGACCGAGCCGCACCAACGGGGACAGTGAACTCTAGTGCGGGTTAGCCGGACTGACCGAGCCACACTAACGGGGACAGCGAACTCTAGTGCGGGTCAGCCGGACTGACCGAGCCGCACCAACGGGGACAGCGAACTCTAGTGCGGGTCAGCCGGACTGACCGAGCCACACCAACGGGGACAGCGAACTCTAGTGCGGGTCAGCCGGACTGACCGAGCCGCACCAACGGGGACAGCGAACTCTAGTGCGGGTCAGCCGGACTGACCGAGCCGCACCAACGGGGACAACGAACTCTAGTGCGGGTCAGCCGGACTGACCGAGCCGCACCAACGGGGACAGTGAACTCTAGTGCGGGTTAGCCGGACTGACCGAGCCACACTAACGGGGACAACGAACACTAGTGCGGGTCAACCGGACTGACAGAGCCACACCAACAGGGACAGAGAACTCTAGTGCGGGTCAACTGGACTGACCGAGGCGGCGGTGAAAGCTTTATTTCTGCTGCTGTATAGCATCAGTCCATCAGTGCAGCTTAATTGCTGTCTCCTCCGTGGTGCACTTTTATCTTGTTCTGTTTCGGTGTTTGCAGAAGGAACTGGAGCACAGCGAAGAGAAAACAACCCTGACTATGAAATATCACTTTTATTTGTGTGCAATAATAGAAGCAAAAGACAACATTAGTCCTCGGCGAGCCTCTGTGTGTTTCCCAACAGGATCCGGTTCATTTTGCTCCACAAAAGTCCCAGAAATCAGAGCAGTCTCGGGTGAAGACTCAGACACACGCAGTCATTAGCTCAGGAAGGAGTCCAACTAAACTTTATTTTTAGAAGGACGAGTTCATCCGAAAACAAGTCATTTACTCGCTTTCATGTCACATGTCACTCAAAACCTGCATGCTTTCGGTTTTCTATACAACACAAAAAAGTGAACAGACGGCGTAATCTTTAAAAAGATCAAGTCAGATTTATTATTTCTATAGCGTTTTATACAATACCGACTGTTTAAAAGCAGCTTCACAGTAAAATATCAGAATGACATGAACTTATGATGTCGTATTTGCTTTGTGTTTTCTGCAAGACTTGCATTAAACGGAGACGAGACACAAAACATTAAAATAATCAAGTCAATAATAAATCTGACGACAGCTGTTCATCAAACTGCAGTTTATGAAGCATATTTCTGCCATATTAGAAAATAAAATCATGCTTTGTAAATCGTAATAATGACATTTAAAAAAATCATAATTATTATGACTATGAGATAAATTGTGACGTAAATCATATTTTTGACATGCTAAGTCATAAAAATGAGATTTAAAGGGTTAGTTCACCCAAAAATGAAAATAATGTCATTAATGACTCACCCTCATGTCGTTCTAAGCCCGTAAGACCTCCGTTCATCTTCGGAACACAGTTTAAGATATTTTAGATTTAGTCCGAGAGATTTCTGTCCCTCCATTGAAGCTGTATATACAGTATACTGTCCGTGTCCATAAAGTTAATATAACCATCATCAAAGTAGTCCATGTGACATCAGTGGGTTAGTTAGAAGTTTTTGAAGCATCGAAAATACTTTTTGGTCCAAAAATAACACAAAATAAGACTTTATTCAGCATTGTATTCTCTCCCGGGTCTGTTGTCAATCCTTCACAGTTACGCTGATGGCGTAAGACGCTGATGACGTGTTATCTGGTGCGCCCGAGCTTCATTTATAGACTGAGGGAAACGCACGCTGTAAAAGTGTCTCATCCGCGACATGCACATTTACGCACCATTAAAAAAATGATATCCACGCAAACAATGTAGAATAGCTTGAATATAGCGTGCGTCTCCCTCAGACTGTAAACGAAGCTCGGGCGCACCAGATAACACGTCATCAGCGTCTTACGTCAGCAGCGTCACTGCGGAGACCTGAACGCGGATTGACAACAGAGCCGGGAGAGAATACAATGCGTAATAAAGTCTTATTTTGTGTTATTTTTGGACCAAAAAGTATTTTCGATGCTTCAAAAACTTCTAACTAACCCACTGATGTCACATGGACTACTGTGATGATGTTTATATTACCTTTATGGACATGGACAGTATACTGTATATACAGCTTCAATGGACGGACAGAAAGCTCTCGGACTAAATCTAAAATATCTTAAACTGTGTTCCGAAGATGAACGGAGGTCTTACGGGCTTAGAACGACATGAGGGTGAGTCATTAATGACATTATTTTCATTTTTGGGTGAACTAACCCTTTAAGAAATGTCTTATGTCATAAGTATGACTATTTGTCATAAATTTACACTTTTTCAATTTCGTATGTCAATTCTGACAATTTCCACTTTTTATGTAATAATTTGGACTTTTCATCTCATAATTTTGTCTATATACGTCTTTTTTTTAAAAAATATGTCAAGTTTCAACTTTTTCCATCTCATTGGTTTGAAAATGTTTTATCTGTTTGAAATCATAATTTTGACTTTTCATTTAATGTCGTTCATAATGTTTTTTTATGTCGTCATTATGACTGTTTATGGCATAATTTTTCATTTCATAATTGACAGTCTCATTACTATGACTCAGTATGTTGTAATTTCAACTATTTATCTCATTTGTAAGAAATTTGGACTGTCAATTTTTCTATTTCAATTCTGACCTTTTATGACAAAATTATGGTCAATTTTTTTTTTATAATTTTGACTTCATCTCATATGTCAAAATGTATTTTTTATGTCATCATTATGACTGTTTATGGCATCATTTTAAATTTCATAATTGACTGTCATAATTTACAGTTTTTTTGGATTGCTTACACACTAAAATTAAAAGTAGTACACTATTAGCAAAACCTTACACTCAAGAAGCAAAACATCAGCCCATATTTGCACAACTATAAGCACATTGTCAACCTCACACTTGTTGCAAAACTCTACACACAGTGATTTGCAAAACACTAAACACACTTAACATACATTACACACAAAAATCTATCATGAAGTCACTTCCTTGCAATACCAAAGCACTGACTGTCAAATTACCGCACCGTACAACCAATTGGTTCAACACAGTCATCAGGTGTGCAAACACTTGTTTGCTTAATTGTAGACACACCAATCAGGTGTATAAGCACTATAAAAGCAGCAGGTGAGTTCATCTGTCTTCAAGCACAATGGAAAGAGTCAGAGAAAGAGTAAGAGTAAGACAAGTTGTCAACCACGGCCTGACGCTGAGGGAGGCTGGACTGCGAGTACAGCCAAATCTAAGCCGATACACAGTGGCAAGTGTGATAAGAACATTTCGATTGGAAAATAGGTACTAGATCTACACTGAACTACACAATTTTGCCTGACACTGTTCTTCAGGGAGTTTTTTGAATGGATGGAGAGGAGATCCAGCATGAGTTAATTTACGTAGATGAGGCTGGGTTCAACCTGACGAGAACACGAAGGAGGGGAAGAAACATCATTGGCCACAGGGCTATAGTCAATGTCCCAGGGCAACGTGGGGGTAATATAACACTGTGCAGCCATTACACAGAATGGGGTCCTCCACCGCCCTGCCCATATGGGCCCTTACAACACAGCACTCATACTTACATTCTTGGACCAATTGCACAACGTTAACAGCAGCAAATCAAATCGATCATATGCAGAGTTCATATGCAATACATTGTTGTCTGGGACAATGTGTCTTTCCACCGCTCTGCTCTGGTTCAGAACTGTGTTCAGCAACATCCACATTTCACCGTCCTATATCTTCCACCATCCTCTCCATCCCTCAACCCTATAGAAGAGTTTTTCTCGGCATGGCGGTGGAAGGTATATGATCTCCGTCTCCAGGCTGAGGTACCGCTCATCCAAGCCATGGAGGACGCCTGTGACCAGATGGAGGTAGCAGCAATGCAAGGATGGATTCGTCTTTCAAGATGTGTCTTTCCAAGGTGTCTTGCTAATGACAACATTGCAACATTGCTTGCGATGAAATTCTCTGGCCAGATCCAGCTAGGCGAAGAGACAATGTCTAGTTTATTTAATTTTTTTACAGTAAACTTACAGTACAATACGTAAAGTGACATTTTGTTACAGTATTATGAATCTCCATGTCAACATTTTGGGCGTGTTGAGAAATAAATGAGTTTCTTCAGTCTGCAACATTGGTCTTGTGTAGTGTTTGGTGAATTTACATTATATTTGTACTTTGTTGATGTTGAAGTAGAAATGCTAAAAGTGTTTTAGGTTTATCACAGCAGAGTGTAACTCGTGCAAACAGAGTATAGTAATGTGAAACGTGTGTGTTTCATATGGTAACAAAGTGTGGTTTTTAAACAGAAGTGTATAGTTTTTACAAGTGTGTTTAATTATGCAAAGGATCTGTAGTGTTTTGCTAATTGGGTGTGTGGTTCTGCTAATTGTGTGTAGTGTTTTGAAAACACGGGCCCTGTTTTGAAAATCGTGCTTAAACAATCCCAAAAAACTGTAGATTTTTTTTATATCACAATTTCCACTTTTCAAGTCATAATTATAACTTATGTCATAATTACGATTTTTTTATGTTATCCTTTTTGGCTTTTGTCATAATTTTGACTTAGTATGTCGTAATTTAAACTTTTTATCTCATAAATATGACTGTATGTTTTTGTTTTTTCTTATGTGGCTTCCATAGCAATGAGATTATTAGCACGACTGAAGACATAACCGTGTTATCAGGACGAGTGTGACGTCGTCTATTAAGGGCCCTCGGCTGGCGGTCCTCACACACTCCTCCGGCCTCACACACTCCTCTGGCCTCTCACACTCCTCTGACCTCACACACTCCTCCACACACTCCTCTGGCCTCACACACTCCTCCTCCCGTGTGTGTGGATGGATCGGCTCTGATGTGGGATTAGGCTGGAGTTCATCATGACCGCAGGACACAAGCTAATCTCTGTGGAGAAAAGAGTTGCAGAAACCAGCCTCTTCACTGAAAACATCACGCGGACCCACTCACACACACATCTGGTCATTTCTCCCCCTAAATTACATTCAGCGTTTGGTTCAAACCTCACATTTTAATTTAAAATGTATAAAAAATATTTCTTTTGGCTAAGAGAAATTCACTCATACAAAGTACAAAGACGATTTAAAGACAAATCAGTGTGGTTTCTCTAGACATAAGCTACAATGTCACTCAATATAGGTCAATAAAATAATTTTGGTGAACTGATAATCTCTTCTAGTTATAGCACGAATTAAACATGAATGAACATCAGAACTGCAAAAAGAAATCAACACCATTTGTCAAGTTCAAGACCACATACTAAGTTCAAGACCACATACTATTCATATGTATTAATCATGTTGATAACAACAATGTTGATATTTGTAAATAATTTTTTTTATATATTAATCATGTCAATTTCCTGCACCTGTCATAGACGTCCAAATGACGTCCAAAAAATGACCCATTTCAAAGGTCAAATGTCAATATGACGTCCAAGTTGGGTCATGGTTGGACGTCCAAATTGTGGACCTAGTTTGGACGTTGAATAGATGTCCAGAATTGGTCATGGACCGACGGACCCAATATAGACATGATCTGCACGTCTATCCGACATCCAGTGTGTAGTGGGCTAATGCATCGGTGCAACACTCCCTGGTTTACATAAAAGCAGCTGACTTCTGAAAACTTCCTATTATTACTATTATACTATTTACTTTTATTTTGCTGTTGTGTTTTTGTTATGACTTTTAATAGCTTGCTTTGTGATGTTCTATCACCGCAGTTTCGGTAACGTAATCATACGAATCATAAATGTGTCTTGAGCATCAGATCCTCATATTATACTGATTTCTGGAGGATCATGTGACACTGAAGACTGGAGTAATGATGATAAATTCAGCTTTGATCACAGGAATAAATTACACTTTACTGTATATTCACATAGACAACTGATGATTTACATTATAATAATATTTCACAATATTACTGTTTTTTATCTTTAATCAAATAAATGCAGCTTTGGTGAGCAGAAAATATTTATTTTAAAAACATTAAAATCTTACAGATCCAAAACGTTTGGCTGCCAATGTGTGTATTATGAAAAGCTTTATCTTTAAATTAATAATATATTCACTAAAAGTGAATTTTCCATTGGCTGGAGATAAAGTCAGTCAGCGTGAACATTAATAATCTCCATGGCCGTTTATAATGTGCTTGAATAATTACGACAGGCCACTATGAATATCATTTTAATTGCATGACCTATTAAGATGCTGGACTGTTTTAATTATGCATGTCCAGTGGAGTCGCTCATAAAGCCGGAGAGCAACATCTGCACTCCAGTTAATGCCGATTCATTATTGTAGAACCAGTTGTAATTGTTACACTGACTCTAAAAATGAGGAAGTTCATGTTTATACCGCCAGTTTTTCCCGTCGATGTAGTTTTACTTTTTTTTTCAAGTAATTTTCTCTCATGAATACGTAACCAAGTTTAGTGTTTTGTTGGTCCCTCATATTTAAAATATATATTTTGATGGGTTTATTCGAAACTCAGAGTCATTAAAAACAAATATACGGACATCATTTATACATACAGTACACAGCAAAAACTCCAGTGTTAAATGAACTCTCCTGGGAGTTTATAGCTCCAGACTAAAGAGTGTTAAAGTGTTAAAATATGAGTGTTAAATTAACACTCAAGAGTGTTAAAGTTAATGAGCTAATTAAGTGATTAATTGAATGATGGTTGATCATTATTGAAGACACCTGATGTTAACAAGCAGAATCACCGAAGTAGAAAATCAATTTTTGTTAAGACACAGTATGTTATGGTGATCAGTGTTTGCTTTAGTTGGACTCTTGACCCTTTAATTATTAACTTTAGATTTTGTTTGGCTCTTGTATCTGAGTTATAACTCTCAGATGAACAAAGAGATAAGCTGATCAGGTGGTGTTGGTTATGTTTTGACATAATCATAATTTTACCTAATCTCTGAATTAGTTATTGTTAACAGCATCACTGTGATCCCACAGAATAAGATCCAGAATTTTCTAAACAATTTAAAGGATTTCTTCAAAGTTGTTCTGATAAAACAAAATCTTTCTTATAGGCACACACAGACATCAATAATCAGTGTATGAATCTCAACAATGGTGACAAACCGAATATTCAATTAGGGAAAGGAAATTATGAAAACAATTCAGATCATAATTTATTCATACCACAATGCATGATGGGAGTCATGAATAAGTTTTGATTGGTGGCACCCATGATGTTTGTCGGCGCCGATAGCCTTGTGGGCAAGTGCGTCGACGTGTTGCTCCGTTGCGCTTCGTGCGTCCCGAGTTCGAATCCTGGCTCGTGGACCTTTCCCGATCCCATCCCCCCTCTCTCTCTCCAATCTCGCTTCCTGTCTAGATACTGTGAGAGTGTGTTATGTGCATGCATGTGAGAGAGAGTGAGTGTGTGTGTGTGTGTGTGTGTGTGTGTGTGTGTGAGAGAGCACACTATTTGTTTAATAGATGAATAACTAACTAATAACTTACTTATTACTAATCATTTATTAACAATAATAACTAATAATGTGATATATATGAAAAAATATGATCAATAAAAACTACTTATTGATCATATTCTCTACACAGGAAGTAGCTCTACAAGAACAATCCTTATTTTACTAAACTTAACAAAACTTATTTTTTTTCATGCAACACAACAAACTAATGCAAATTTCCCCCGAATTCAACTTAAAAATTTGAGTTCAGCGGTTGCCGTAGATTTTAGGTAAAATCAGATTGACATTTCAACTAAAAAAAAAAAAAAAAAAATCTTGCATATAGTTGAATATTGTAAAAAAAAAGAAGTTTAAAATTAGTTAAATTATTTTGTAGAGTTAAAGCAATGAAGAATTGAGATTGATATATGCCATATTTTGACATGATATCGATCACAACATTTTTACAGTGTATGGTCAGTAATGGATAATTATGGTAAGTCCCTGAGTTTAATGAAAGCTGAATTGTTCATCTCTGTTAACTATTCCTCACGCAAACCTGCAAGAAGCTCGTCCAATTTACATGGAAATCTGAGACTCTAGTTCTAGTTCTACGTCTACCCCTCTCTCTCTCTCTCTCTCTCTCTCTCTCTCTCTCTCTCTCTCTCTCTCTCTCTCTCTCTCTCTCTCTCTCTCTCTCTCTCTCTCTCTTTATGTCTCTCTCTCTCCCCCCCTCTCTCTCTCTCTCTCTCTCTCTCTCTCTCTCTCTCTCTCTCTCTCTCTCTAAATCAGGAGATCCGGCGGCTTCATAATTAGATTTGCTTGGGCACATTCACTCTAATCTATTTATGCATTTCCCCTTTTCAAGCCTCATTGAGATTCCATCGCCTCATATTTGCAAGTCGGCTGTCAGAACCGGCCTTCCTTCTCCTCGCGGTTTAAAGCTCATTTCCCGAGCGGAGATGCACAGCGATTGTTTCGACCGGGAACTTCAGGGACTTTCCACACGGATAAGAACACGCAAACCCAAATCCTGTGTGTTTAAAGAAAAAAAAAGTCAATATAAATGAAGCTCAATCGTCAGCGTTTGTGGCGTAATGCTGATTAGCATCATTTGCATTCACTTATTCTCATTTATTTGTGTATTATCAAATATCACACACTAATGCGGCTCAGCTGGTGAAGTTAATCTACTTTATCATCCGCATTCCTTAACATGCACAATATATTCAGTAGGCTGCGGAAATTACATCTGGATATCAACTTGAGCTGTTCGGTTTCTATTTCTCTTCTGTTCTTTTGTTTTTAAGTGACGGATCTCATTGGTGTTTCTCAAAATCTTGACGTTTTGAAGAAGTCTGGAGGATTTATAATGGTTTATAATGGACAGCAACATAGTGTCGGCCCACATCCGGTACATGTGGATTCAACGTGGGCCAGATGTGGGCCAGACGTGGGTCAGATGTGGGCCAGACGTGGGCCAGACGTGGGTCAGATGTGGGCCAGACGTGGGTCAGATGTGGGCCAGACGTGGGTCAGATGTGGTCCAGACGTGGACCAGATGTGGGCCAGACGTGGGTCAGACGTGGGTCAGACGTGGGTCAGATGTGGGCCAGATGTGGGCCAGACGCGTGTCAGACGTGGGCCATATGTGGGTCAGATGTGGGCCAGACGTGGGCCAGATGTGAGTCAGACGTGGGTCAGATGTGGGCCAGATGTGGGTCAGATGTGGGCCAGACGTGGGTCAAACGTGGGCCAGATGTGGGTCAGATGTGGGTAAGATGGTGGTCAGACGTGGGCCAGATGTGGGCAAGATGTGGGTCAGACGTGGGCCAGATGTGGGCCAGACGTGGGTCAGACGTGGGCCAGACGTGGATCAGACGTGGGTCAGACGTCCAGACGTGGGCCAGACGTGGGTCAGATGTGGGCCAGACGTGGGTCAGACGTCCTGACGTGGGTCAGATGTGGGCCAGACGTGGGTCAGACGTGGGCCAGACGTGGGCCAGACGTGGGTCAGATGTGGGCCAGACGCGGGTTGACACTTTACACAAAAACTCTATTTAACTCTATTTAACTACACAACTCTCTTCATGAAGTTGTCACTTTCAAAAAACAAAGAATAACTGAGCTCACCGACTATAATAACCTACAAAATATGTTCAAAGAATGTTTTGCAAACGTTCCCATTAAGCTATGAACACTTTATTTCTGAATGTCTCAAAACATCCAGTTCTGTCAGAACCACTATCGTCAAATGCGATCGACAATTAGCATACAGTTTGGATTGGCGGTCTGGTTCTGTTCTGGTTAGCCTAGCATGGATAAGAGCAATAACCCTCCTCAGGGTGAACAGAACAGAACAGAACCAACATGAATGCATGCAGATCTGTGACCCTGGACCACAAAACCAGTCGCATGGGTCAATTATCTGCAATTGAGATGTATGCATCATCTGAAATCTGAATAAATCATCTCTCCATTGATGTGTGGTTTGTTAGGATAGGACAATATTTGGTCGAGACACAACTATTGAAAATCTGGAATCTGAGGAGCAAAAAAATGTAAACATTGAGAAAATCTGCTTTAAAGTTGTGCATTTATGTTCACGATTGTGCTGCATTCACTCACAAAAATACATGTTTTATATATTTACGGTAGGACATTTACTAGTAAATATCTTCATGGAACATGATCTTAATATCCTCATGATTTTTGGCATAAAAGAAAAATGGATAATTTTGACCCATACGCTGTATAGTTGCTATTGCCACTGATATATCCGTGCGGCTCCAGACTGGGTTTGTGGTCCAGGGTCACGTATGATTAATTAATTTTAATATACAACATAATTGGAGAATTGTAGTCTGATTCGAGGGGAGTGAGAACGCCAGATCCGGACTGAGACAGGAGGAGCTGGGGAGGAAGGAGGTCATCCGCTCCTGAGATACACGACAGCTGCTGATAGTGTTGTCAAAAGACCCGGTACTTTTAAAATTAAATGGTTACGGTAGCAGCTTTTCTTAAGTACCGGTAGTACCGAAGTATTGGGTTAATCCGGTTCTTGACGCGCTGTCCGAACGGTGCAAACTGCGCTCTCCATGATGACGAGGAAGTATCATCAAATAATGAATTGATCTCTAGCCCTTGCATTAGCTTTACTACTAGATATATTCATTGAGATGAGAAATAAAAAGCCGCCCTGTACAGCGATGATCAGCTGTTCGGCCGAGCTTTCCATGTTGTTACGGAAAGGCCGCTGGTTTTTGTCACATGACCTGTTGAGATGCATTGAAGTGCATCTCACTGAATTTATTGTATCTAGTTTAAAAGGCCTTTTAAATATGAACGCAGTTTTGGATTAAATAAAAGGACAGTCAAGTCAAATAAAACACGTTTTATCTCCTGTTTAGTTGGTAACACTACAATAAGATAACATTCATTAACATTACTTAATGCCTTATCTAACATCAACACATTGAGTGAACAATATATTTTTACAACATTAATGTATGTTTGTGAATGTTATTTAATACAAACACTTGATTGTTCATGAACAGTTAAAACTTTTGATTTTAAAAATGTATTAGTAGGCTAGATTTTTAAATGACCCCAAGGAGAATAATTGCTTCAGTGTATATAACTATTGTTAGGTCATTTTATCTAATGTTATCTAACAAATGGATATACACTTTAATATATGCAAATTTAATCTAAATTAGCTTTGGTACCGAAATTGGTACCGAGAACCGTGGATTTTCACAGGTATCGGCACCGAATACTGAAATTTTGGTACCGTGACAACACTAGAGCTGATAATACTGACCAGATTATATATGAACACATTAGGCGCGTTTCCATTACAGATTTGCGCAAAACTTTTGCGTTTTTTTCTAAATATCGACAAAAACTATTAAGAAATGACAGCGTTTCCATTAACCGATGTTATGCGACTAAAACTTGAATTCCTCTCGCGATAATCCTTCCAAAATCACAGCGACGGATGTTGTATGTTTATGTAAATCCCAGTCGCCGCACTGGCCATTATTATTAATGTGTGTTCTCCATCATTAATGTCGAGGACAGACTCTTATCCTGAGAGTGTTTCTGTGTTTCTCACTCAGTTCTGCTTCCAGGTCGTGATTGTGGCGTTTCTTTGAGGTTTAGAATCCAGTATTCCTGTAATTATTCTGTCTTTTATGAGTTTAATAAAGAACTCGGTCTCGTCTTCTGTCCGAACACACGCGTCCTCTACGTCAGGAGACTGGACATGCGCAAACACTGTTTCCAGTGCAGATTTGAGAAATATTCCTTTTACTAATTGCCTGAAAAACCTCCTCATGCGAGAATAAAAACTCTTTTGCGATAAATGGGATTTTTTGCAAAATTGACGTGTTTTCAATTCGAACAGCCGAACAACATCTCACTGAGAGATCATTTACTGACACATCACACTCACATCTCACACTACTGGCGCACAGTTATGACTTTGATTTACTCAGTTTTAGAGCAAAACATGTTTAAGAAAATATATATTTCATATAAAAAATAAAAATAGTATTTTTGCACATTTTTCATAACAATAAACGTCAAATTCTGTAACTGTTTCCTCTTCATCAATAATCTGCAAGTGTGGTGTGTGTAAAGAGATCAAACTTCAGTCTGTCGCTCTAAAGCGTTCAAGATTTACCAGTTTAAGCTGGACATTTATCTTCAGGTCTACACTCAAAAATTATTAATACAGTGTAAATATAATTTAGTAAATCCCCTAAAAATACAATATATTAAATAAAAAATATTATCGAACTAAAATATAGTACATTAATTTCATTGTAATAAAAAAAGTAAAGTGAAGGTCACCATGTTTATTCAAAAGCATTGAGAGAATCTTCCCAGAACGTTCCATGGATTTTACTGGGATTTACAGCCATAAAGTGAAAAATATAAATATAATGATATGAACAGAACAAGCGTGACTCTCAGAGCTGAAAACAATCAGTTTTCAAACAATCAAAAACAAAAACTATCATTTCCATTCAGAGCTGAAAAACAATCAATCTGAATGGAACTGGTGTTTCACATTTGCTGAAACGGAAGTTGTTAAAGTGTGTGTGTTTCAAGTGTGTGTGAGTGTTTCAAGTGTGTGTGAGTGTTTCAAGTGTGTGTGAGTGTTTCAAGTGTGTGTGAGTGTTTTATCCTTCATCTCATCAGGATCCTCACACGATCACAGAAATGCAATCGTGTGATCAAGGAATTGAATTAGTGTTTGGCAGGAGAGTTCAGAGAGAGACTGATGTCTGCTAATTACCCTGAGTCGCTTCCATCGCTCGTTACATGTGTGTGTGTGTGTGTGTGTGTGTGTGTGTGTGTGTGTGTGTGTGTGTGTGTGTGTGTGTGTGTGTGTGTGTGCTTCTGAAGACTCAATAGTGTCAGCA
>NC_136891.1:1132804-1135304 GCF_949152265.1 Phoxinus phoxinus | reverse complement strand
TTTAAAGAACTCTTTATGCCAAAAAGGTTCTGTATGGAACCCTAGGGTTCTTGACTCAATTTTAAAGAACACTTTATACCAAAAAGGTTCTGTATGGAACCCTAGTGTTCTTGAATCAATTTTAAAGAATACTTTATGCCAAAAAGGTTCTGTATGGAACCCTAGGGTTCTTGACTCAATTTTAAAGAACACTTTCTGCCAAAAAGGTTCTATAAAGAACCATAGACCTCCTAAAAATTCAATTTTAAAGAACTCTTTATGCCAAAAAGGTTCTGTATGGAACCCTAGGGTTCTTGACTCAATTTTAAAGAACACTTTATGCCAAAAAGGTTCTGTATGGAACCCTAGGGTTCTTGACTCAATTTTAAAGAACACTTTATACCAAAAAGGTTCTGTATGGAACCCTAGGGTTCTTGACTCAATTTTAAAGAACACTTTATACCAAAAAGGTTCTGTATGGAACCCTAGGTTTCTTGACTCAATTTTAAAGAACACTTTATACCAAAAATGTTATGTATGGAACCCTAGGGTTCTTGACTCAATTTTAAAGAACACTTTATACCAAAAAGGTTCTGTATGGAACCCTAGGGTTCTTGACTCAATTTTAAAGAACACTTTATACCAAAAAGGTTCTGTATGGAACCCTAGGTTTCTTGACTCAATTTTAAAGAACACTTTATGCCAAAAAGGTTCTGTATGGAACCCTAGGGTTCTTGACTCAATTTTAAAGAACACTTTCTGCCAAAAAGGTTCTATATAGAACCATAGACCTCCTAAAAATTCAATTTTAAAGAACACTTTATGCCAAAAAGGTTCTGTATGGAACCCTAGGGTTCTTGACTCAATTTTAAAGAACACTTTATACCAAAAAGGTTCTGTATGGAACTCTAGGGTTCTTGACTCAATTTTAAAGAACACTTTATGCCAAAAAGCTTCTTATATGGAGGAATGTCTTAAATAATTGCATAATACTTTCATGTTTATTTATTTTTTACTGATATCGTTTACGAGCTGCATAATTCATGCAATTCTACTAAAAATAGAAATCTATTAAAACAAAATAAAAACTAAATCCATAAAATGATCTCATGATGGGATGGTTCTGTACATGAAGCGCCTGACGGAACCCTTTAATGTTCCATAAAGAACCTTTTCTTCTCCTCATTGAACTTTCCTTTGATGTTGTGCTGAAATAAGAGCAGAAGATGCATCGAGACGGAGAGTGTGTGTTTATGGAGCGATTACATCGAGTCTCTTCCCTCGGCGCCGGTTCTTGACACACTAATTATAGCTCTTCCAGATCGATTGGCTATGAGAACTGCTTCTGAACAATCCATATATCTCTTCGCAACATACAATTAAAAACTCACGCTCCACTGTTCATGCACATCACTGCTGGGAAGATCACGACTTCTGAAAGTTTGCAATAACCGTTGTTCTCGAGGGGACTCGGTCAAACGTGCTTTCCACTGACCTTGGCTTCTGGCCGCTCAGATAAACACTTGAGAAGCTATTGCAGAAGCGTTCAGGGCATTCATCTGGAGAACGTGTGCGACACGCCGACAAAACTGTAAAGATTTCTCATATTTCTGTCACGAGCAAAACCAAGTTCTGTATATTGTGAGGAAAACTGGAGGTCAGATGTAACAGAACCACTGATCTTTATAAATGACCGGATTGATCATTGCGTTCAATGTTTTCTGTCAATATATTTAAAATGTGACGCAAAGTTGAAGTCAGTGTCATCCTTCAGAAATCATTCTAATATGCTGCTGGAATATTATCAGTTATTATTGTTTCCTAATTATTAATAATCTCCATTATTAATACATTTCAATAATCTCAAAACCTGTGATCGTACACAGACAGAAGAATTTTACTGAAGACTGTCAAGTCTCTTCAAGTCAGAATTTCGACTATTTGTCATAATTTTGACTTAGTATGTCATAATTTTGATTTTATCATAATTGACTTTTAAAGTCATAATGTACTTCTTAAGTCATAATTTTGACTGTAATTATTTTTTAAGTTGTAATTTCAACTGTCATAATTTAAATATTTTTCATAATTTACTTTTTAATTCATAATTTTGACCTTTTAATAATTTTTTTTTTTGTCAATTTACTTTTTAAGTCATAATTTAGACTGTCATAATTTACTTTTTAAATCATAATTTGACTTTGTTATAATTTTGACTCAGTATGTCATATTCTGACTGTTACAATTTACTTTTTACACCATTTCACATATTTGTCATAGTTTTGACTGTCATAATTTCGATTTTGTCATAGTTTAGTTTTTAACTTAACTTAACTTTTTGTCATTATTTAATTTAGTATGTCAATCATTTCAACTGTCATAAATACTATAATTTCAACTGTCAATTTAGATTTTTTTTTTTTATAATTTACTTTTTAAATCATAATTTCGACCTTTTGTCATAATTTTTTTTTGCCATAATTTACTTTTTATGTCATTTAGACTTTTTGTCATTATTTAC
>NC_136891.1:1110304-1130304 GCF_949152265.1 Phoxinus phoxinus | reverse complement strand
GCCGGATGTGAGGACACGAGTCCAGAGGACAGGGATGGATAAGGCACTCCAGAAGGTGCAGGGCAAGAGAGAACATTAGATGTGATGTTGGTGAACACCTGTGGCCTGATGCTAGAAGACGCAGGATTTGCCCCGCAATTATTTATTTGAATTACATGTACTTTTAGGTTCTACCTTTTTTTCTCATTACTGTAATTCCGTAAATTACTACAGACTATTGAAGCAAACTGCTCATTTTCATTTACCTTAAAGAATAGTTATGTTCTAAAAATGTAAATAAATCATGTGAAAGAATGTCACTCTTTTCTTTGAAGAAAATATTACTTTGTATGAAGTCACTGAAATTGTTCAAACTGTAAAGATGAAAAGTTTGTATTTTCTGTATTGGTGTTTGATGCTAGTGTTTTTACTCTCAGTGTGTTCGAGTGACAGTGTGTGTTATCTCAGTGAGGGTTGTGTAGTGTTTTACTCTCAGTGTGTTCTGAGTGACAGTGTGTGTTATCTCAGTGAGGGTTGTGTAGTGTTTTACTCTCAGTGTGTTCTGAGTGACAGTGTGTGTTATCGCAGTGAGGGTTGTGTACAGTGTTTGGCTGCACTGAGCCTGTTTTGAGCCGTGTGTTAAGAGTTGTGTTGCTTGGAGTGAGTTTTGCAGGTGATGTGAACTGTTTAGCTCAGGTGACTGTTGGTAGTGCAGACTGTAGTTAGAGTTTTGCACATGTAGCTCCAGTTGTGCTCACTGTCGTTTAGCAATCGAAAAAAACTGTAAAGAACACTTTCTACATGCATACTGCCTTCAAACATCATATTTTACTGCATAAAAGGATTCATTAGGAGCAATTATTTGTGAATTATATCATCTACAAGGGGTTTCAAACTTTTTTATGCGACGGACCCAAAAATATTATTTATTTAGTGAAGGACCCTTTCCTTACTAATATCATAATAATAATAATAATATAATAATAATATGTATTTTGTTTAACCCTCTGGTGCTCCTTGCATTGTTTTCTTTCATTGAAGTGAAAACTCTATATTTTAGTTCGATAATGTTTTTTTTATTTCATGTTTTGTATTTTTAGGGGATTTTATGGTTCTAAATTATATTTCTGCCGTAGTTTTTATACATTTATTTGTAGTTTTTGAGAATAGACATGTACATGAAATTTCAAACTTAAACTGTCATAAATCTGGAAAGTTTAATCTCTTTTTAAAGATGACACTTGGCAGATTATCGTTGAGGTGAATCAAGTTTATATTTAAAAAAAAATTGTTATAGAAGTTAAAATGTATTTTTATGAAAAATGCACAAAAATCCTCTTTTAAATTTGTATTACCAAGAACACCAGAGGGTTAAAGATATTTATACAGTAAAAAGCTGTTAGAAATTAAATATTATCTGAAAAATATTTACATATCTGTATATATTTTTTTCTTTTGTACTTTAAGATGTATAAACCTGAAGAGAAACATAAAATATAACAAAGAATACTAATAATAAATCTCACGATTACAGATCAGAAAACAGAATAAGAGGTAATGTCAAATTCTGTACATTTAATTATTCCTATTTTTTATTTGCATATTAAAAAAAAAAATCTCTTTACTTTTTTTACGGATCCCCATGTCGGCATTTTTAAACATTTTCAATAGTAAATATGATATATTTTTAGTGTCTGTTCTGAAATGCTCTATTCTTTTGCGTCTGATAAAATACATTAAAATAGCCTAATAATGCATTTAAATGTTGTGCAAGATGGTTGAACTCCTGATAATATTTCATATTTCAAATCAAATACTCAGCGTCTCGTTGTGACAACATGCCCCGGTTATAAAGTACTTGCAGAAATAAATAAATAATGTCTAGTTACAATGCAAATTCCTCCAGGAAGATTTTCCGCAATGCGTTTCACCGACACAGATGTAAAATAGCTTTCTTTATTATTTTTTCATCATTAGTTGCAAGAATGACACAAAAAATGATGTTAAATCCAAAGAAATACAGTGAAAGGAAGCATTATTGGATATAAGTGTGTGGAATAACTGAAGAGATCATTACAGGACATCAGATCAGAGTCAAAGCCTCGAGTCCTCGAGACACACACACACACACACACACACACACACACACACACACACACACACACACACACACACACACACACACACACACACACACACACACACACACACACACACACACAGTCTGAAGCTCCACGAAACACAGAGTTTAAACACTGGACGGTCACATGCTCTCCACTGACGGCAATATAACGTTCGTTCAAAGTCATTGGTTATAAATAACGAATAATGTCATGAATTATCATTTATGGAACGCTCTTCTGGAACATTTCAGTTGCTTTAATGTTTTCAAATGTTACAACTTGCTACTTTTTTAGAACGTTTGAATATTCAAATGTAACGTTCCTCTAATGTTTGCAAAGCGATAACATGTTTTATCCAACGTTCACCAAGACAAAGTTACATTTAGAAAGTGGACGTTTTGAACGTTCTTCAGAAATAATTTTTCTTAATAATTGTAAGTTTTCTTAACGTCAGGAAAATGTTCTTGGAACAAATTTTTGTTAGATTAAACTAGCGCTGGGAAACGAATAATCGCGATTACAAAATAAAAGTTTGTTTACATAATATATGTGTGTGTACTGTGTATAATTATTTTGTATATAGAAATACACACACATGCATGTATATATTTAAGAAATATTACTGTAGAATAGAAATATACTGTATATATATTTATATATATATTTTTTTTTTCTTAAATATATACATGCATGTGTGTGTATTTCTATATACAATATAATTATACACAGTACACACACACATATTATAAACATAAACTTTATTTAGGATGTGATTAATCGCTGCCAGCGCTAGTTTAAACGTAATCCAGCTTTACTTTATCAAATGTATTTTATCGAGGCATTCGAGCTGGGCGATATATTTATCCCGATATTTTTCAGACAATATTCAATATACAAATGTTGTTAAAATCAACGCATTGTTTCTCACCAAACGAACACAAAGAACATTTTTCATTTATATGCAACCAACAATAACAGCAATATTCACCTACATTTACTAAATCATTTTAATGCATGAAAAATGCCACACGATGACTGGAGTGATTTTTAGATGGATTGATAAATCAGTTTATTGAAATGAACAGTTTGAAGTGAATCACACGCAAACACCAAATAAAAAAAGTGCTTCAAAATCATTTCAATATGTTTCTTAATTTAATATCACCAGCAAAATCATCGCAAATAGTTTCCGAGTATTCAATAAATCGCCCAGCTCTAAAAAGAAAAGTCAAGGTTCTCTCAACTTTATGAACAAACGTTCCTCCAGTAACATTAAAAGAACGTCATCCGACCTTTCATAAACATTAGCACAAAATCATTATTAATACGTCATTCATGGAGGTTTTTTTCTGTATCACTTTATTTGGACGTTCGTCTAACGTTTTTAATTTTACTAGTCGTTTTAGAACGTTCAGAGAATGTTTCTCGTTGAGCGTTCTCACAATGTTTGCGAAATGTAATGTTCGCTTAAAGTTCGCATAACTAAGAAAGAAAAAAAACGTTCTTAGAACTTTCTGAAATAACCAACCAGATCTCACTCTCTAAAAAATGCTGGGTTGTTTCAACCCAATTTAGGGTCAAATATGGACATTTTTAAATTACATTTTTAACCCAATGTTTGGTTTTGTCCATATTTGACCAAAAATTGTGTTAAAACAACCCAGCAGACCACGGCAATTCGTATAAATTTTTACGCGGTGGCTAATTCATACGAATTCACACGACCTCACTCGTACACTCTAAAAAAGGCTGGGTTGTTTCATTTGGGTAAAATATGGACAAACCCAAACGTTGGGTTAAAAATGTAATGTAAAAATTTAACCCAACAGCTGGGTTTGTCCATATTTTACCCAGCATTTTTTAGAGTGTACAAATTAGCCACCTGCTATTCACTCGTACGTATTGGTAGCGAGATAGCGTTGAAATAACGTTAACTTAAAGGGATACTTCACCGCTTGAAAGATGAATGTGTATTTAAATTAGGTCATGTATGTAGTAGAAATGTGAAATTAGTTTAGAAGTTGGAGCCTTCTAGACTGAGAAAAGCCAGAACATGTATTTTTGGCTCGTGTGGATGAAAGACAACAACTCCCAGAATGCACTTGCTTCGCTGCCCTATGAGGCCACGCCTCCCGGTTACAGAGGCCACGCCTCCCGGTTATAGAGGCCGTGCCTCCCGGTTACAGAGGCCACGCCTCCCGGTTATAGAGGCCACACCTCCCGGTTACAGAGGCCACGCCTCCCGGTTACAGAGGGCCAGTATTGGGAGAAATGATACTTGTTGTATCATACTAGTTGTAACTAGGCTACTAGTCGACTGGAAACTGAAAAGACGCTGTTTTATCGTGAGATTGCGCCCCCTACGGGCGAGTTGAGGACATACGGGACTCGCTCCTACTACTGGCTGTAGTCTCTCGCCTACGGCCAGAAAAGCCTCCGATGATGACGACGCTAAATTATGATTTTTACGTCATCTGAGGTTTATTTCCAGACACACAATACATAAATCTCTCATCTCAGGGGGACATAAGGGGGGGGGGTTGATGCTAAACATGATTAATGCTAATCGGTGAAGTATCCCTTTAATGGGGATGTGAGCAAACCGTTCTCAGAACATACATTGTGAGCTGGACTTACACACATGCTCTAACACAAGCTCTTGTGCCGTACATTGAAGCAAGCTTTAGCCCTTAATCAACATCATTTGTATAGGTGTGTTTTATTGTAGAACATCACACAGAAACAGACTCAACACTTCTCAGCAGTTTATCTGTCCTCTGAACACGTCATTCTGAAGTCCTGTAATGAGCGTCAGTCATCGCACTGTGAACGGATCATCTTCTACATCACCTGACCTATGGACACTGCGCATATATGTGACGCGCTCCAGTAAAACCAGTGCGATCATCTCCAGTATTAACCAGCTGAAGCCTGTTTTGGGGCTCCTGGGGTGAAATCGTACAGTATTACAGTACAGGGCTTCATTAACCTCTGGTTGTCTGTCACGAATGTAATGCAATAATGCTGCAGAATATTACATGCTAGCATTATGAACACTGAGCCACGAATGCATTTCTGTGGCAATTCAAGGAAAGAGTTGAAATGAGCGGCTTTCATAATCAACCTAGATTCAGTTTCTGAAACATTATACACTACAAATGTTTTTTTTTACTGATTCCAGTCTTTTCTGCTCACCAAAGCTGCATTTATTTGATGAAAAATACAGTACAAATTGTGAAATATTATTCCAATGTAAAAATCAGTTGTCTATGTGAATATACAGTAAAGTGTAATTTATTCCTGTGATCAAAGCTGAGTTTATCATCATTACTCCAGTCTTCAGTGTCACATGATCCTCCAGAAATCACTATAATATGATGATCTGATGATCATACATTATCATTCAAAAGTTTGGGGTCTGTAAAACATTTTTTTACACAAGGAAATTAATACTTTTATTCAGCATTTATTCCAACATTGATAATAATCATAAATGTTTCTTGAGCATCAAATCATCATAGAATGATTTCTGAAAATCTGAATTATTCCAAACGTATATGTGCATTTTTTACTACACAAGCGTGCATTGTAACGTCACACTGGTTCTGCAGGGGGACGGTCACATATATGAGTTTTCATAACGGTTGAATAGATGTTGTGCTTCCTTTGACTCGTACATAAAACATCTCATATAAATCTCAATGAACAGAGCTTCTTTACATACACAAGTACAGTTACCAAACCAGCGAAGTCGGCACTTTCTGCCCGCTTCGGATATTTTCAGCAATGCAAGGGAGACGACGAGAAATAAAGACAGTCAAATTTGGAACATTTCAACGTAAATAAGAAGAAGAAACGAGACACAGCTTCTTGTCAAAACATTTTCATATTGTTTTTGTTATTTTTACAACACCTTTTTAAAAAGCGGCGGTCGAGCGCTCAGGTAGACACCGCCACTGGTTCACAGTTTGTGTGTAAAAGCTGAGACACATTCTGGATTGAGTAGTAAAATATTATTATACTTATGAATATTTCATTTTTTTCTCGCAGAATGCACATTGTTCGGTATATAAATGGCGTGAGGAGGGCCTGTCCGCTCCAAGGCCTTGCGTTTCGTTACGATGGAGAGCATGAACATTCAGCGAACACCTGCGTCGTCCAGTCGGGAGCGAGTATTAAATAGCCCATCAGGTGTTAGAAACAGTGACGTTTGGTGTCGATGGCCAGGCTAACGGATCGGCTTTTAACCTGAAGGCACTTCTTTTATAATGGCAGAAATTCTGTCACTCAACTGGTACTGGGAACGGCGACAAACCAGAGTCTTCCACCGCCACGGACGTCCGTAATCGCAGGACGCGGCGTCCATCTTGCGTTGGGAAAGTGAGCACAGTGTGTGTGAGATCAGGCTGCTACTGGAAACGCTCTTTTACTGGCGTTTTAAAGCACCGAGCCGAACGAAACCGAAGAAGAGATGTGAGGAAACGGTTCTGTTGATTGTACTCCAAATCACCAACAAAAAAACAAAAACATACCAAGATGAAACACGGGAGAATCGTGAACGAAACACGTTGTGTGTGAAACACTTCTTGATTCGCTGAAACTGGTTTTGCTTTCCTTTCGGTTTAATCCATAAATCCAGATGGCGAAGTAGTCGTTGTGCTTTTCAGGCCGTGTTCAAATCCTCCAGGCATGAGCGTCTTTCTGAACCTCAGCGGAAAACACGTTTTATTGTTAGCATTGTCGCTGTCGGGCGGAAACCTTGTATCTCCAAAACAGTGTTTTCAGGAAACGGAAAAATCACTAACATTTAAACAAGTAAACACTGATGTTGTGGTTTCATTACATTATTAACATTTGACCAAACTCAAGCTCAAGTGAAGTGCTTGACCAGCGAATGTCGGACATCCGTGTCATTAGACCGGCTGCAAGTGTTACGAATGACATTTTATAAGTTTACTGCTATATGTGGGCGCTACGTTTTTTCTGTCATTTGGCCAAAATCTCATGTTATGACCATGACTCGCTGACAAACACACTCTTCTCCGCTCCTCAAATGCATAAAATATCCACCTTTATATATATAGTGTTTCTTGAGTGAATAAAACCTGCACTTATTCAAACAAACAGTCTTTATTTACCATTGCATTGCAAACAAGCAGAGACGCTCCACTTCATTCATGATAGAGGTGGGCGGAGTTATGAGGTTTGATTGACAGTTTGAGGAGCCAATGGAGTTACACGCTTCAAGCTCTTTTTAATACTTTTCATCGGTTAAATATTTGCAGAACTCACAGTTGGCGGCCGATAGTAGGCCTAAAGATTTAAGAAAAAAAGAAAAATTGCGAGATCTGGAGATACGAGGTTTCCGCACACACGCGACTAAACGTTGATCACTGTTCTGTTTAGGTTTGTGGTTGTTTCATGGTGTTATTCCCGGTGTTGTGGCTTCTCAGCAATCCGAAAGCATAAATCTTTGGTGATAAAATATTACGGGACGCATCTCGAGTCTCTTCTCATGTGGAGCGTCACCTCTGACGAAAGAATACGGTAAAAAACAGTGTGACGCTCAATGGCCATATACTGGAGGCGGTGTGTGGAGCGGCTCCTCTGATAGCTGTGGGAAACACACACACACACAGAGAGAGAGCTCAACTTTAACCAGAGAATCTCACTGACATGTCAGATCAACCAGAGGCACACTGGAAATGGGTCAAATCCAACAAACTGAACATGGAGCCACATTGAGATCTACATATTTACATTTATTCATTTAACAGATGCTTTTATCCAAAGCGACTAACAAATGAGAACAATAGAAGCCGTGAAACTAACAGGACAACAGTATGCAAGTGCTATGACCCTTCTCAGTTTAATCTAACACAGAACACGAAAAGTTTTTATTTTATTTTTTATAAATAGAATAGAAGAGAAAGTGTTAGTATTACTGGATCAAGTGCTGCCGAAAAATATGCATCTTCTATGAGATATATAGACATATCTATGAGATTGAACCATATAGGGTCTTGAAAATTAAAAATTAGAAAAATTAGTTAAGATCTAGAATCTAAAATCATAGTGAGATATCTTTCATTCTTTTTGAGTTACAGCCATGCAAACTTTGGAAAAACAATATTTATGGCACTTAGACAGATATATTCTATGCAATTGAATTGATAGAAAAAAACAAGGTGCATTTTTAATTTCAACATTATTTGTTGTTCAGTTATTCCTCTTGAATTGAACCATATAAGGCCGATATAAGCATATAAGAGTTTGTTAAAAACCAAAATATAAAAGAATATTAAGGTATCTTAATACTTCTTGAGTTACAGGCATGCAAACTTGCATATAATGAAACAGAAATTGCTAAAGTCAACAGATTTTACTAAAAGACAGCAATCTCTGTGCAAAAATAAAATAAGTGTTTAGACACTGGCATTACTGTGTTAAGACACTGGCATTACTGTGTTTAGACACTGGCATTACTGTGTTTAGACACTGGCATTACTGTGTTTAGACACTGGCATTACCGTGTTTAGACACTGGCATTACCGTGTTTAGACACTGGCATTACTGTGTTTAGACACTGGCATTACTGTGTTTAGACACTGGCATTACTGTGTTTAGACACTGGCATTACTGTGTTTAGACACTGGCATTACCGTGTTTAGATACTGGCATTACCGTGTTTAGACACTGGCATTACTGTGTTTAGACACTGGCATTACCGTGTTTAGACACTGGCATTACTGTGTTTAGACACTGGCATTACCGTGTTTAGATACTGGCATTACTGTGTTTAGACACTGGCATTACTGTGTTTAGACACTGGCATTACTGTGTTTAGACACTGGCATTACTGTGTTTAGACACTGGCATTACCGTGTTTAGACACTGGCATTACCGTGTTTAGACACTGGCATTACTGTGTTTAGACACTGGCATTACTGTGTTTAGACACTGGCATTACTGTGTTTAGACACTGGCATTACTGTGTTTAGACACTGGCATTACCGTGTTTAGATACTGGCATTACCGTGTTTAGACACTGGCATTACTGTGTTTAGACACTGGCATTACTGTGTTTAGATACTGGCATTACTGTGTTTAGATACTGGCATTACTGTGTTTAGACACTGGCATTACTGTGTTTAGATACTGGCATTACTGTGTTTAGACACTGGCATTACTGTGTTTAGATACTGGCATTACTGTGTTTAGACACTGGCATTACTGTGTTTAGACACTGGCATTACTGTGTTTAGACACTGGCATTACTGTGTTTAGACACTGGCATTACTGTGTTTAGACACTGGCATTACCGTGTTTAGATACTGGCATTACCGTGTTTAGACACTGGCATTACCGTGTTTAGACACTGGCATTACTGTGTTTAGACACTGGCATTACCGTGTTTAGACACTGGCATTACCGTGTTTAGACACTGGCATTACTGTGTTTAGACACTGGCATTACTGTGTTTAGACACTGGCATTACTGTGTTTAGACACTGGCATTACTGTGTTTAGACACTGGTATTACTGTGTTTAGACACTGGCATTACTGTGTTTAGACACTGGCATTACCGTGTTTAGACACTGGCATTACTGTGTTTAGACACTGGTATTACTGTGTTTAGACACTGGCATTACTGTGTTTAGACACTGGCATTACCGTGTTTAGACACTGGCATTACTGTGTTTAGACACTGGCATTACTGTGTTTAGATACTGGCATTACTGTGTTTAGACACTGGCATTACTGTGTTTAGACACTGGCATTACTGTGTTTAGACACTGGCATTACTGTGTTTAGACACTGTGTTTAGATACTGGCATTACTGTGTTTAGACACTGGCATTACTGTGTTTAGACACTGGCATTACTGTGTTTAGACACTGGCATTACTGTGTTTAGACACTGGCATTACTGTGTTTAGACACTGGCATTACTGTGTTTAGACACTGGCATTACTGTGTTTAGACACTGGCATTACTGTGTTTAGACTCTGGCATTACTGTGTTTAGACACTGGCATTACTGTGTTTAGACACTGGCATTACTGTGTTTAGATACTGGCATTACTGTGTTTAGACACTGGCATTACTGTGTTTAGATACTGGCATTACTGTGTTTAGACACTGGCATTACTGTGTTTAGACACTGGCATTACTGTGTTTAGATACTGGCATTACTGTGTTTAGACACTGGCATTACTGTGTTTAGACACTGGCATTACTGTGTTTAGATACGGGCATTACTGTGTTTAGACACTGGCATTACTGTGTTTAGACACTGGCATTACTGTGTTTAGACACTGGCATTACTGTGTTTAGACACTGGCATTACTGTGTTTAGATACGGGCATTACCGTGTTTAGATACTGGCATTACTGTGTGTTTTGTGATTTCTCAAGCACATTCAGAGTCAGGTGTAAACGCACTAAACACACATGGCGATCACTGAAAACACTGACTTGAGGAATCATTCATAAGTGAGTTAAGAGCATTAAAGTCCGCCTGATGTTTTTCATACTTACGGCTGGTCATAAATGTCTAAACTGTATTTCTGTGATTCACAAGCATCCTCCAGTGCATGACTGCAGTGTTTTATCATCCGCTAGATCATCCGCACGAAGCTTGTGTTTACGACACACACACACACACACACACACACACACACACACACACACACACACACACCGCATGGAGATATCGACACGAAACGTCTCTGTCGCGTAACTTTTGATAATAATGGAAACCCTGTCATACTCCAGCCTGATAGTGATGATTAGCACACGGCGTCACTCGTGATTACAGCGCTGGTTTGGCTCCAGAATGAAGGCTTTCCATTTGTTCACATATTTTCACTTTCGCCATCAGTCCTGTCATTTCCAGCCCATTACCTGCCCTCATTTCTGTTCTCCTCGCTGTGTGTTCTGGTGTAATTACCCAGCTCTCCTGGACTACACTGTGTTTGCTGCGGCACACGTAATTATGGCCTGGTTACCATAGAGATGCGTGATAGATACATACGATTGGACGGAGGGTCAGGACACTCCCCCTCCTCCAGCGTGACATCATCAATGGCAATATCCCCCTCGATCCCGGGACCGCGAATGCCCTCGAACATCACCTGTGTGATGGAAACAGATCAGCACCGAACGCTTGCATCATGAGCCCGACAACATCTTTCAGGATGTGCTGGCAACATATTTACACAAATCCATAATGCATTCTATATACAGTCAAACCAAAAACTATTCAGATATCATTTTTGATATTTTTCTTACTAGTGTGATCAGGACACTATAGTTCACGTATGTAAGTGAGGAGAGCAAAGTAAAGTAAACTGTGACATATTATACCCAATAATTCTTCATATAGTGACTACCAGTAACATTAGGACCACATTTATTCAGACACTATGGGCCCTATTGTAACGCTCTGAAGCTCAAATAACTCTGTGGGCGGATCCCGGCGCTGTTGCTATTATACCGGCGGGATAAACGACTCTTGCGCCGACGCAAATCTAAAATGTGTTGGTCTGAAGTCGCTTCATTACTCATAGGTGTGGTTTGGGCGTAACGTGCAATAAACCAATCAGAGCGTCCTCTCACATTCCCTTTAAGAGCCGGCGCGCTTGTTCCACGGCGGATTGCTATTATAACGGCGGATTGCTATTATAACGGCGGATCGCTATTATAACGGCGGATTGCTATTATAACGGCGGATTGCTATTATAACGGCGGATTGCTATTATAACGGCGGATTGCTATTATAACGGTGGATTGCTATTATAACGGTGGATTGCTATTATAACGGTGGATCGCTATTATAACGGCGGATTGCTATTATAACGGCGGATTGCTATTATAACGGCAGATTGCTATTATAACGGCAGATTGCTATTATAACGGCGGATTGCTATTATAACGGCGGATTGCTATTATAACGGAGGATTGCTATTATAACGGCGGATTGCTATTATAACGGAGGATTGCTATTATAACGGCGGATTGCTATTATAACGGAGGATTGCTATTATAACGGCGGATTGCTATTATAACGGCGGATTGCTATTATAACGGCGGATCGCTATTATAACGGCGGATCGCTATTATAACGGCGGATGGCTATTATAACGGCGGATTGCTATTATAACGGCGGATCGCTATTATAGCGGCGGATCGCTATTATAACGGCGGATCGCTATTATAGCGGCGGATTGCTATTATAACGGCGGATCGCTATTATAACGGCGGATTGCTATTATAACGGCGGATCGCTATTATAACGGCGGATCGCTATTATAACGGCGGATCGCTATTATAGCGGCGGATTGCTATTATAACGGCGGATCGCTATTATAACGGCGGATCGCTATTATAACGGCGGATCGCTATTATAACGGCGGATCGCTATTATAGCGGCGGATCGCTATTATAACGGCGGATTGCTATTATAACGGCGGATCGCTATTATAACGGCGGATCGCTATTATAACGGCGGATCGCTATTATAACGGCGGATCGCTATTATAACGGCGGATCGCTATTATAACGGAGGATCGCTATTATAACGGCGGATCGCTATTATAACGGCGGATCGCTATTATAACGGCGGATTGCTATTATAACGGCGGATCGCTATTATAACGGCGGATCGCTATTATAACGGCGGATCGCTATTATAGCGGCGGATCGCTATTATAACGGCAGATTGCTATTATAACGGCGGATCGCTATTATAACGGCAGATTGCTATTATAACGGCGGATCGCTATTATAACGGCGGATTGCTATTATAACGGCGGATTGCTATTATAACGGCGGATTGCTATTATAACGGCGGATCGCTATTATAATGGCGGATCGCTATTATAACGGCGGATTGCTATTATAACGGCGGATTGCTATTATAACGGCGGATTGCTATTATAACGGCGGATTGCTATTATAACGGCGGATTGCTATTATAACGGCGGATTGCTATTATAACGGCGGATTGCTATTATAACGGTGGATTGCTATTATAACGGTGGATTGCTATTATAACGGCGGATCGCTATTATAACGGCGGATTGCTATTATAACGGCGGATTGCTATTATAACGGCGGATTGCTATTATAACGGCGGATCGCTATTATAACGGCGGATTGCTATTATAACGGCGGATTGCTATTATAACGGCGGATCGCTATTATAACGGCGGATCGCTATTATAACGGCGGATTGCTATTATAACGGCGGATCGCTATTATAACGGCGGATTGCTATTATAACGGCGGATTGCTATTATAACGGCGGATCGCTATTATAACGGCGGATTGCTATTATAACGGCGGATCGCTATTATAACGGCGGATCGCTATTATAACGGCGGATCGCTATTATAACGGCGGATCGCTATTATAACGGCGGATCGCTATTATAACGGCGGATCGCTATTATAACGGCGGATTGCTATTATAACGGCGGATCGCTATTATAACGGCGGATCGCTATTATAACGGCGGATCGCTATTATAACGGCGGATTGCTATTATAACGGCGGATTTTTCCTTGTAATAATGTATGATTTGCAAAAATGAAAACTGCTGCGTCTGTGTAGATTAGAGAATCAAAGTGTGTGTGTTGTTCACACGCTACATAATGGCCAAGCACGCGCCCTTAAAATAGCATATGACTAACGCGCGGTGCCGCTGTGTTTAGACTGGGTTTCTCCTGGTCAGCGGCGGAGTTGTTTTCTGAAACTGCAGAATATCACCAGGGAACGTTTGCGCCGGAACACACTCCTCTCTTCACTGAACCGCCCCCCCGAGCGCAAGTTCATTCCCTAATTTACCGACGTGTGTCTGTGGAGGGAAGAGTCCGCTGTGCGCGGGTGCAGAATAGGAATGATACATGCGTCGTGTACAGTCAATTGCACTGGGTGCAAGATACGGCCCTCGAGCTGGTCATGTTCTGCTGAAGTGTGTGTCTGTAACTGCTAATGCTCTTTTAACACACACACTGAACACATGAAGCATTGCTTGGTCACTGGTTGAGCTAAACTGGTATTATCTAATTGTGTAGTTAAATTTAACAGCTGAAAGATATTCAACATAATTCATGTGTGAGACAGTCTAACAGAAGATGGACAAAACCAGTCAAATATCAACTGAGTTCTGCTCATATTTTATCATCACTATAGCGAATAAACTGATAATGTGAGAAATGTTGAAGTGTCTGAATATATTCTGGTTTGTATATACACTGAATAAATGTTAGCTGTACATTTCCCTCACCTGGAAGGATGCAACCGGATGGATAGTAATCTTGGCTTGTCTCCATCGGTCCCCTTGGCTCCCGCTGAGGGACCACACCGGCCCCGCATCTGGAGCCGACTGACCTTTCTGCTTCACGAGCGCATTCAGAGAGCCTGCGGGAAACACCATCAATCCATTTACCAACGCAGCTCTCGACAGAAGCATCGCGGCTGGAGAATCAGTCCAGTTACAAACACATGATGCCAATCAAAACTCACTTTATCTAGACAATAACTTTATTCTAGAGCTGCTGTAAATCCAGAACACTCTCTGTTACTGTAATCTCTGTTACTGTAATCTCCTGTTACTGTAATCTCTTTTACTGTAATCTCTGTTACTGTTATCTCCTGTTACTGTAATCTCTGTTACTGTTATCTCCTGTTACTGTAATCTCTGTTACTGTAATCTCCTGTTACTGTAATCTCTGTTACTGTAATCTCTGTTACTGTTATCTCCTGTTACTGTAATATCCTGTTACTGTAATCTCTGTTACTGTAATCTCCTGTTACTGTAATCTCTGTTACTGTAATCTCTGTTACTGTAATCTCTGTTACTGTAATCTCTCTTACTGTAATCTCCTGTTACTGTAATCTCTGTTACTGTAATCTCTGTTAATGTTATCTCCTGTTACTGTAATATCCTGTTACTGTAATCTCTGTTACTGTAATCTCCTGTTACTGTAATCTCTGTTACTGTAATCTCTGTTACTGTAATCTCCTGTTACTGTAATCTCTGTTACTGTAATCTCTGTTACTGTAATCTCTGTTACTGTAATCTCCTGTTACTGTAATCTCTGTTACTGTAATCTCTGTTACTGTTATCTCCTGTTACTGTGATATCCTGTTACTGTAATCTCTGTTACTGTAATCTCTGTTACTGTAATCTCTGTTACTGTAATCTCCTGTTACTGTAATCTCTGTTACTGTAATCTCTGTTACTATAATCTCCTGTTACTGTAATCTCTGTTACTGTAATCTCCTGTTACTGTAATCTCCTGTTACTGTAATCTCCCGTTACTGTAATCTCTGTTACTGTAATCTCCTGTTACTGTAATCTCTGTTACTGTAATCTCTGTTACTATAATCTCTTGTTACTGTAATCTCTGTTACTGTAATCTCTGTTACTGTAATCTCCTGTTACTGTAATCTCTGTTACTGTAATCTCTGTTACTATAATCTCCTGTTACTGTAATCTCTGTTACTGTAATCTCCTGTTACTGTAATCTCCTGTTACTGTAATCTCTGTTACTATAATCTCTTGTTACTGTAATCTCCTATTACTGTAATCTCCTGTCACTGTAATCTCTGTAAATGTAATCTCCTATTACTGTAATCTCCTGTTACTGTAATCTCCTATTACTGTAATCTCCTGTTACTGTAATCTCCTGTTACTGTAATCTCCTAATACTGTAATCTCCTGTTACTGTAATCTCCTGTTACTGTAATCTCCTGTTACTGTAATCTCTGTTACTGTAATCTCTGTTACTATAATCTCCTGTTACTGTAATCTCCTATTACTGTAATCTCCTGTTACTGTAATCTCTGTTACTGTAATCTCCTATTACTGTAATCTCCTGTTACTGTAATCTCCTATTACTGTAATCTCCTGTTACTGTAATCTCCTGTTACTGTAATCTCCTGTTACTGTAATCTCCTATTACTGTAATCTCCTGTTACTGTAATCTCCTGTTACTGTAATCTCTGTTACTGTAATCTCTGTTACTGTAATCTCTGTTACTGTAATCTCCTGTTACTATAATCTCTGTTACTGTAATCTCCTGTTACTGTAATCTCCTGTTACTGTAATCTCCTGTTACTGTAATCTCCTGTTACTATAATCTCTGTTACTGTAATCTCTGTTACTGTAATCTCTGTTTCTGTAATCTCCTGTTACTATAATCTCTGTTACTGTAATCTCCTGTTACTGTAATCTCCTGTTACTGTAATCTCTGTTACTGTTATCTCCTGTTACTGTAATCTCTATTACTGTAATCTCCTGTTACTGTAATCTCCTGTTACTGTAATCTCTGTTACTGTAATCTCTGTTACTATAATCTCCTGTTACTGTAATCTCCTGTTACTGTAATCTCCTGTTACTATAATCTCTGTTACTGTAATCTCCTGTTACTGTAATCTCCTGTTACTGTAATCTCTGTTACTGTAATCTCCTGTTACTGTAATCTCTGTTACTGTTATCTCCTGTTACTGTAATCTCTGTTACTGTAATCTCCTGTTACTGTAATCTCCTGTTACTGTAATCTCTGTTACTGTAATCTCTGTTACTGTAATCTCTGTTACTGTAATCTCTGTTACTGTAATCTCCTGTTACTATAATCTCTGTTACTGTAATCTCTGTTACTGTAATCTCTGTTACTGTAATCTCTGTTACTGTAATCTCTATCACTGTAAAGCTGCTGTGAAACTCTACATAGTTAAAGCGCTGTATAGATGAGGAGACTTGACTTGACTAACAGATTGGAAGTGGATTCTCCACTTATTCTTCTAGTCGAAGCTGTGGGTTATTCAGTGAGCAATCTCTGCTTTCTGTACTTTGGGCAAAATAAACATTAAGGCAAGACAGTTTTAGGTCTATTTTTCTTCCATAACATCAGAAAAGTGGAAAGAAAACTTCCAAAATACACTTTTTTTATTTATTGCGTTTGATCTCGTCTGTAGATTTCCATCAAACTAATTATTATATTTTGCGCACAATTTATTAAAACGAGGGAACTAATTATTATATTGCGCGCATGATTTAGTAAAACAAAGCAAGAAATTATATCATGCGCACGATTTTGTTAAATAAAATAATGGAACAAATTGTTATATTGCGCGCAAAATTTAGTTAAACGAAGGTACAAATTATTATATCATGCGCATGATTTAGTAAAACTGAATGATTCTGCACACAATTTAAGTAAAATGAGGGAACAAATGAGCAAACCGTGCTGAGGTTTTATTAAGTTCATTTGTTAATTCGTGACGATATACACACACTTCTTCTGTGCGTATTCTTCACATATTCATATTCCTCCGCAGTTTTCTGTCTGTTCAATTTATTCATTTTATTTATAAAGCACTTTAAAAACTATAAAAGCATACCAGTGCTCTACAACAAAAAATAAACATTTCAGATTTCATACACAAAAAATTTTAATGAAATATACAAATATTTGTGAATACATTTAAAACTACTGTTGGCAGTATTTTCTGATTTATGATAAAACAAGAGAAATCCAAAACCAAAATCAAACTAGAATTATGAACCTGGCTTTATCCATAGTTCAGATTTCTGTTCAGGAAAGGTATGCAAACATGTGCATATTTAATTAGATAAAAAGCTCATTTGCATATTTAAACATAACATGTCAGAAACCTGTAATGGGAAACATTAGTCCTGTAATGAGTCATCTTGGGGAAGTGTGGTGTGTATAGTTCATATCTTCAGGGATCACCTTATGATCAAGTTCAGACCGTTGATCAGTTTACAGATACACAGAGATGAAAGCCTGTTGATGATGAGAGGGATTTCTTCTTATTCTCTCATTACATCCGCGGGGATGAAGAGTGTGACGTCGAGATGAATGCGGTGTGTGTGTGTGTGTGTGTGTGTGTGTGTTTGCTCTGAGATCTGTGTGTGTGTGTGTGTATGTGTTTGCTCTGAGATCTGTGTCTGTGTGTGTGTCTGTGTGTGTGTGTGTGTGTGTGTGTGTGTGTGAGTGTGTGTGTGTGTGTGTGTGTTTGCTCTGAGATCTAGGGTTTAATCCAGCAAACAAACGCAAGAGAAGAAACTCAGAGGCAAACTGTGCAGTGACTGATGCTTGTGTGTGTGTATGTGTGCGTGTGTGTGTGTGTGTGTGTGAGTGAGTGAGTGAGAGAGAGTGTGTGTGTGTGTGTGTGAGTGTGTGTGTGTGTGTGTGTGAGTGTGTGTGTGTGTGTGTGTGTGTGTGAGTGAGAGAGTGTGTGTATTGCCATTAAATGCGATAACTCATTACATAATGTGATGTTCGATATGCGATAGAGTAATGCTTATAGTGTGTAAAATAAAGAAATTATCTTTAAAATATATTTAAAATGATATAACCTACATGCGCGTTTCACATTCTGTTTGTGACAAGAGAACATCCCTACAGCTTCTGAGAGTGAACATCAGTGTTTTACTGTCACATAAGAAGAGTTATTTTAACATCCGTGTAAACCACAGGGTTCAGGTTATCTTACATTAGGGTTATTAACAACAGAAACTCAATCAAATGTAAAAATAAAACATTGCTTAGTTTTCACTCTATGAGTTAAATATATACTGATTCTTATTAAAGCTGCTAAAGTTATTCAGCCAAGAGCAATGCATATCGCGATATATACATTTGCGATATTTCGATATATTGTGCAACCCGTGTGTGTGTGTGTGTGTGTGTGTGTGTGTGTGTGTGTGTGTGTGTGTGTGTGTGTGAGACCGTTTCATTTCACAATCGGCTTCATCACAGGTGTTTCTCCCCAAGAGAAATAAATGAAAAGTCTCTGAAATTTGAGACATATCTATGTCTCAGATGTTTACTTTTTATATGAAAACGCGTGTGTGTGTGTGTGTGTCTGTGTGTGTGTGTGTCTGTGTGTGTGTGTGTGTGTGCGCGTGTGCGTGCGTCTGTGTGTGTGTGTGTGTGCGTGTGTGTGTCTGTGTGTGTCAGTGTGTGTGTGTGTGCGTGCGTGCGTGCATGCGTGGGTGTGTGTGCGTGTCTGTCTGTCTGTCTGTCTGTCTGTGTGTGTCAGTGTGTGTGTGTGTGTGCGCGCGTGCGTGCCTGTCTGTCTGTCTGTCTGTCTGTCTGTGTGTGCGTGCGTGTGTGTGCGTGCGTGTGTGTGCGTGCGTGTGTGAGCGTGTCTTACCGATGTGCTTGCCGTACATGTGATAGTAGAAGCTGAAGCAGTACGCCGGCGGGCTGGTGATGCTGTAGGGGTTCTTCGGCGCGACGTTAAACGCAGGACTCAGTAATCGAGCCGTGTCGCCCTCTTTACGAGGTCTCGAGGTCTCGATGTACATGTAGAAACCTGGTGATCACACACCAACACACACGATTTAACACAAGCCACAGCTGGCCAAACAGCAGCCACATACTTGAGTATTATCGAGGACTAGTATATCATAAACTATTATATAGTCACTGTCGGGGGGGAATCTCCTATCTCCAAAACTGCAGCTTTTCAGGAAATGGAAAAAACACTATTTCAAATAATTAAACACTGTAAACTACTGACATACGTGACAAAGACACTCTTTTACGATCATCAAATACATAAAACATCAGCTTTTTATATATATAGTGTTTCTTGAGTGAATAAAACCTCCAAAAAACAGTCTTGATTTACCATTGCATTGCAAACAAGCAGAGACGCTCCACTTCATTCAGGATAGAGGTGGGCGGAGTTATGAGGTTTGATTGACAGTTTGAGGAGCCAATGGAGTTACACGCTTCAGTCACAAGCTCTTGTTAATACTTTTCATTGGTTAAATATTTGCAGAACCCACAGACAGACGTACAAGGTGACCGATAGTAATGATTTTTTGACCAAAAAAATACAATTCGCGAAATATG
>NC_136891.1:1070304-1105304 GCF_949152265.1 Phoxinus phoxinus | reverse complement strand
GCATTTAAACGTCTCCATCGTGAGCATAAACGTTAATATTTGCACAAAGCGCATCACCTGAGCAGGTTTAACGTGTCTGTGATCACGAGTGTGTGTGAAACTACAGCAGACACACGTGACACATGATCAAAAACACCACTCGGCTCAAATTACCCGCTGTGATTGTGTTCCGCTCATAACTGACCGGCGATCTCCAGAGAAACATGAATTAATTATCGTTAACACGTGGATGTGATGTAACGTCATGAAATGTTGGCTTCTGGATTAATGCGTCTCACAAACTGATGAAATCAGCGGCGGACGGTAAACGAAAGCAAGAGGGAAGACAACACACACCGAGAGAATCTGAGGATCTGATCATACATTTAAATATAAATATATATAGCCAGCTGTATACACGGGGGAAACTGGAAAAATGAGAATATGGTGCAAAAGTTCATTTATTTCAGGAATTCAACTTAAAAGGTGAAACTAATATATTATATAGACTCATTACATGCAAAGTGAGATATTTCAAGACTTTATTTGTTATAATTGTGATGATTATGGCTTACAGCTTATGAAAACCTTTTCACAATATTGTAATTTTGAATTTGGGGTTTTCATAATCTGTAAGCCATAATCATCAAAATGATTACAAATAAAGTCTTGAAATATCTCACTTTGCATGTAATGAGTCTATAAAATATATTAGTTTCACATTTTAAGTTGAATTCCTGAAATAAATGAACTTTTGCACCATATTCTAATTTTTCCAGTTTCACCTGTACATATATATCTTCCTAAAAGGCCATTTTCCCCCTGGATTTATTGTTACATTTATTTAAAATTAGTAAATATAACAACAAAAAACTGTCTTTAAATATAAATACAAATATATATACCAGTGTTAAATGTAAGTCTTGCTAATACATTCAGCTCAACTTCTGTCAACACCGAACAACAGCTTGAACAGAATCTACTCAGTTAAAGTTAGTTTAAACAGTGAATTAAAGAGTGGCTGTACTAAAGTTTGACCTGCATGACCCGATCACAATCAAATATGCATGTGAATGATTCACCGAAATACATAAATGCATTCAGACTGACGCTTTACCGTCTCATTATAAACTCTGAGAGCTTCACAAACATTTCATGCAACTTTCATGATCAAGAAATCACTTACAATCTCACATTTATTATTTGTGCATGTAAACGGAAGGAATGCAGTAATGGAAAGTTCAATAAATAATTCACATTATGAAAGGAGGGAAGAGCAGTTTGAGCGGCTGGACCTGTGAAGACTACACCGCAGCTTTATTGCTCACAGCAGCCGAACACTCATAGTAAACCAGGTAAAGGTCAAAAGTAACTAAAGCCTCTTGTTTCGATGAGTCTTTTCACCGGTAAACACAATCTAGACTGTCATGAAGACACACGAGCGGCTCAGCGGTCGATTTCTGTCATGCTGAATAGATGTAATGCGGATTTAACTTTGTTAATGCGGAGTGATTCATGGAATGCTTTTGCCGACTGAAAGAATTGATTTTAATGCACTCGATTAAACACGCTAATCACAAATCATCTCAAAGCAAACGTGTCTGAAGAATATTGGAAGAATATATATATATACGGCATCTGTTGCATGCGGTAAATAACCACAGGATTTCAACACATCCTGCAGTGTGCAAACAAACATGACATGGCTTTGCAACTATAGTGGAATTGCATTCCTGATCATTTGAAAGCGCAAGTAAGAATTATTCAGCCAAAACCGGTGTATTCGAGCTGTGAGGTCTAATGTCCACTATAGACTCTACAGAAATATTGAGAACATAACATGCACATTTCATAACATTAAGCTTGCATATAGACCTGCATGATTAATAAGCTCAATCTTGATTCAAACGCCCAGTCGTTCAGATTAATCACATAAATCCTGGGATAAAAGTTTATAGTTCTGATATAAAAACTGATGTCTACAGTAGTGATCATAATAGAGTAAATCACCTTTTGAAAGTAACTTGACGCTTCAAATGAAGATTGTATCATTACATCGTTACACCAGTAGGTGGAGACAAGAGACTGTTAAACATGTGTGAGTCATTGAATCATTCACTCAAGAGATTCGTTCAAAAACACTGATTCATCCAGTAATGAAACAAGTGACGTCTTTATGAGTGAGTCATTGAATCATTCACTCAAGAGATTCGCTCAAAAACACTGATTCATCCAGTAATGAAACAAGTGAAGTTTTAATGAGTGAGTCATTGAATCATTCACTCAAGAAATTCACTCAAAAACACTGATTCATCCAGTAATGAAACAAGTGACATCTTTATGAGTGAGTCATTGAATCATTCACTCAAGAGATTCACTCAAAAACACTGATTCATCCAGTAATGAAACAAGTGACGTCTTTATGAGTGAGTCATTGAATCATTCACTCAAGTGATTCACTCAAACACTGATTCATCCAGTAATGAAACAAGTTATGTCTTTATGAGTGAGTCATTGAATCATTCATTCAAGAGATTCACTCAAAAACACTGATTCATCCAGTAATGAAGTGGCGTCTTTATGAGCGAGTCATTGAATCATTCACTCAAGAGATTCACTCAAAAACACTGTTTCATCCAGTAATGAAGTGGCGTCTTTATGAGCGAGTCATTGAATCATTCACTCAAGAGATTCACTCAAAAACACTGTTTCATCCAGTAATGAAGTGGCGTCTTTATGAGCGAGTCATTGAATCATTCACTCAAACCGATTTGAAAAATAAAATAAATCAAATTAATTTCAAATCAAATAAGACTTTAATTATTAGAGTATTTAAAGCAAATGTGTGTCCATTTGTTTATATGCAGACTAGACCTTTGAAAAGATTGTTGTTGTTTTTTATTAATAATTGTATTCATTAAGGATGCATTCAATTGATCAAAAGTGACAGTAAATATATGTATAATGTTACAAAATATAATATTTCAAATAAATTCTGTTCTTTTGAACTTTCTATTCATCAAAGAATCCTGAAAATTAAATGTATCATGGTTTCCACAAAAGTATGACTCTTTTCTACATTGATAATAATAATCATAAATGTGTCTTGAGCATCAGATCATCATATTATCCTGATTTCTGGAGGATCATGTGACACTGAAGACTGGAGTAATGATGATAAATTCAGCTTTGATCACAGGAATAAATTACACTTTACTGTATATTCACATAGACAACTGATGATTTACATTATAATAATATTTCACAATTTTTACTGTATTTTTGATCAAATAAATGTAGCCTTTCTGAGCAGAAGAGACTCTTTTAGAAACATTAACAATCAAAAAAACATAAAAAAACATGATTATCTGTAGTAACTTCTGTACATTGACAATGGATAAAAAACAACTTGGAATATTACTTTTAAAGCCGACTGCTTAAATCCCTCTGTTTATTTTCCATCACCGTCTGGATAAGATTTAACGCAGTTTAACAATAATGTGTTGAAGAGCAGATCACAATAATCACTTTATATCGACAGATAAAAGCTTTAGGATAAAGCATCAAACACAAACGGACATTACGTCATGTTGTGGAGATCGATTTAGGAGACGGGAAACATCCGAGACGCAGCTTTCAGAGTCAGGGTGACATAAATATGAGCATTAGAGGATTAAAATCCATCAGACGGTATTCATCTGAACACTTGCGATGCCTCGAACAATCCACACGACAATAATAAACGCTGACAGTCGATTCACAGGAAGGATGAATCATTTCTGAGAAATGCCAAATGATGCATTTACTCTTGCGGCGACATTATCATATTATCGTTCAGGAATAAAACAGATCTCTCCTGGAGTGAAGGGGCTCTTTTGTCTTGCGCTTTAAAAAAAAAATCTGTTTCAAGTCGAGAAATCAGAGCAAATTGAGACGCCACCTCCTCCTCCTCGTCTGTGTCATTGTGTTCGAGACAGAGAATAAGAAAAGAGGATTGTCGTCTCCATTATGAGACGCAGATTTCTAAAGGCTGTTTTGCTGTTGAGAAAGAGGAACAAGAATCTACACGTTCCAGATCAGTTTTCTTAAGTACATCAGGACGTGAAAGAGGCCATTTTATCTTAATGCTGTGTTTGTCCTCGACTAGAACATGTTCTCCTGCTGGAATGTTGATTATTCTCCTCATATTCTCCAGTGTTGCGGCTCCTCTCTTCCCAGTCTGTCAGTAACGCTCTGTTTACTTCCTGTCTCTATGAAGCCCCTCCTTCTGAAAAGCACACTGTGCTCTGATTGGTCGGCTGGAGCAGTGTGTTGTGATTGGTCGAGCGCTTTGAGTGTGTTTGGGAAATGCCCCGCCCCTTACCATAACCGCAAGTTTAATACACTACTAACTCAACCAGGCCCCGCCCCTTACTATAACTGCAATTTTCAACCATAGACTGTATATAAATATGTGTGTAGTGTGTGTGACGTCACCCGTAGTGTTTCTGAAGCCCAAAGTGGGCGGAGCCGGCCGTCGGCATCTTGGCCGCGCGTCACTCCCGAATAAACGTAAATCTACGGCGAGGCGGATTAGCTGAGGTGACGTGATGCTAACACTAGCAGACAAACGGCTAGTAGTGACATCAGCAGCAATCTGCCTGTCACTCAAGTGGCCACACCCTTAATTATGCACAACTTTAAGGCTTAATATAATTTAAACGGATGAGTTATAAAAAAATTCACCCGCTCACAGTCGTCATGAAGAGCAAGATCAGCTTTATAGACCAAAACCACTTTCTGCACCAGACTGAACATGTTTATTCTGCTGTAGAGTTGAGGATATTAACATGCGGGTCTATGAGTCTCTTCTGCAGCGCCTCTAGTGGCCAGTGGAGGAACTGCAGTTTAACTCACTCAGTGTCGGTTAGAGAGAGAGAACGGAAGGTTTCCGCTTGGTCTTAACACACTACTAACTAACTCAACCAGGCCCCGCCCCTTTATTCTGCGCATTAATTATTATAATGAGGAATATTGTGACGTGTTCCCGGGAGAAACTGGAGACTACAGTGGAGGCGCTTCAGGAGTTCAGGAACACTGAAGAACTGGAGCTGTACATGATCACAGCAACACACACACTGAAGAAAGATGAACGAGGATAAAAATGTAACATTTAACATTACACTTCCCACAGTCACACAGAACACCCGTTTTACAGCTGCATTTGATTATCGGCCACTTTATAAACTCCCAGGCCAGACTAATCAGACGTAACGCAGAGAACAAAGTCACGTAGACGTTATTTATCTCCGTTAAGCCACAGTCGACCCCGCCAAACAATATCCCATCCGCTTTCATGTTTCAATATGTTTAATAGATTAAAGATTAACAAGTAACCTCATTTCAGACCTTCTTGAGTCGGTCGCGGAACAAAGGCAAACGCTGAAAGCACACACACACGCACGCACGCACGCACACACACACACACACACACACACACACACACACACACACACACACACACGCACGCACGCACGCACGCACGCACGCACGCACGCACGCACGCACGCACGCACGCACGCACGCACGCACGCACGCACGCACGCACGCACGCACGCACGCACGCACGCACGCACGCACGCACGCACGCACGCACACACACACACACACACACACACACACACACACACACACACACACACACACACACACACACACACACACACACACACACACACACACACACACACACACACACACACACACACACACACACACACACACACACTTCATTAAACTCTGGCCTCGATGCAGCGGACGAGATGTGCTTTACTTTACTACAAATAATAACATGTAGGTTTCATAACTCCGCTGTACACGGCTGTGATTTTAACCCTTATGATTGAATGAAAATCATAAATCATAATTCTCTCATGCATTGAAAATAACTTAGTTTAGGATTTACTTTGAAATGTTTCCACTCAGAAAATACTAGTAAATTTCCCAAATAATTACGAAGAAACAACAAATAATATTGAATTAAATGTAAAAAATGTGAAGTGGAAAAGCTGAAAACGCCACTCTTTATTTACAACTCAGAAAAATCTTGTGCTTGTAGTAGTTTAGCGAAATACTGAAATGAATTATTTGCTTTTGCATCATCCAAACTTTTTCTTTTTGTTCTGGATTGATCTTCACGAGCGAGAGCGCAGATGAATTATTAATAACCAGCAGCCGACACATAAAACACAATCAAAGTGAAACTCCAAACGAGCCGATCGCAAACACTGAACTCTCATCAGCTAATCACGAAACTAATGATCTTAACCTCGTTTCTCAACATTCAGACCCTTTTTCTCAACGAAATCACTACTTTTATTCATCAAGGACGCATTCAATTCATCAAAAGTGACAGTAAAGACATTTAAAATGTTACAAAAGATTCGATTTCATATAAATGCTGTTCTTTTGAACTTTCCATTTATCAAAGAATCCAGAAAAATAAGTACAATGTATCAAAGAATGTGCAAATATTCAACATTCGTGATCATCAGATCCTCATATTACACTGATTTCTGGAGGATCATGTGACACTGAAGACTGGAGTAATGATGATAAACTCAGCTTTGATCACAGGAATAAATTACACTTTACTGTATATTCACATAGAGAACTGATGATCTACATTATAATAATATTTCATAATTTTTACTGTATTTTTGATCAAATAAATGCAGGTTTGGTGAACAGAAGAAGAGACTCTTTCATGTTCCAACCCCACATTTTTTAACGCTTGAGTACTTAAAAATACCTCAACTGAACTATTGTAAAAAGCTCATAAAAATAGGGGGTCTTTCAGACTTTCAAATTTCAGTGATTGTGTAGTTTTTATGTTACCCAGATCCTGGGTCAGATATAACAACCCAGGGGCTGAGTTATGTATCGCGGGCTAACCCAGTGGTTGTGTGGAGTATTTTTTTTTTTTTAAGTTTAGAGGATTTAAGTTCATCTGTAAACATTAATTCATGTATGAAGTAAAATAATTATAAAAAAGCTAGAGCTATAGTAAAAATGAATCAACCCAGTATGATGGGTTAAATAAACAACCCAATTCGCTGGGTTGATTAACCCAACATGTGTTCTGTCCTGTATGTACCCGGCCCGTGGGTTGTGTTTAGCCCCGTGTTGTGCATGTGTGACGTACCGCTGTACGTGACGATCCTGGTGGTCGAGTCTCCCTCTCCGAAGCGTGTGATCGGCGTGAGGCGGACCACGTAGGCCTCGGGTCGGATGAGCTCCGTCAGGTTGTGTGTGATCAGTTCTCCCTTCTGGATGTTTCCCTCCACGGGGATCTCCTGCTCCCACCAGCGCTGCTGCCCCGTCTGCGGGAGAAATCAGGAGAAACACATTCCTGTGAGGACGTTAAAGAGTTTAACTCCATTTTATCTCAATGTTGTGTTCAGGCTCGACTAGAACATGTTCTCCTGCTGGAATGTTGATTATTCTCCTCATATTCTCCATTGTTGCGGCTCCTCTCTTCCCAGTCTGTCAGTAACGCTCTGTTCACTTCCTGTCTCTATGAAGCCCCTCCTTCTGAAAAGCACACTGTGCTCTGATTGGTCGGCTGGAGCAGTGTGTTGTGATTGGTCGAGCGCTTCGAGTGTGTTTGGGAAATGCCCCGCCCCTTACCATAACCGCCAGTTTAACACACTACTAACTAACTCAACCAGGCCCCGCCCCTTTATTCTGCGTATTAATTATTATAATGAGGAATATTGTGACGTGTTCCCGGAAGAAACTCGAGACTACAGTGGAGGCGCTTCAGGAGTTCAGTGTTTTGTTACTGGTAATCGCTGGTATTATTCACCAGGATGCTGTCAAATCCCGTTTCCCGGCAGGACTGGAATAATTAACATTATTAGACCGTTTTCCTTAAAACGACCTGCTGTGGTCAGCTGACCTCGAACTGCCAAATCCAATGAATTGACTGAAAAAAATAGAATAAAAAAAAATCACGAAGACATAAAAAAAGGAAAGCAAAAAAATAAAATAAAAATAATAATAAATAAAGTAAAATTACTCATGAAGACATGAGTAAAAATGGCTAAATACTGCCAAGTTTCTCACACTCGTCTGACGCAGTTTCTCACACTCGTCTGACGCAGTTTCTCACACTCGTCTGACGCAGTTTCTCACACTCGTCTGACGCAGTTTCTCACACTCGTCTGACGCAGTTTCTCACACTCGTCTTGTGACACTCGTTCTCACGCACTTCATGTAACCTCAGAGCAGATTTCTCTGATCAAAGAAGAGAACGCCAGCGAGATGTGGAAGTAATCACAGAGCGGATCTGTAGAGCAGAGTCTGAATGTTGATCATGAGATTCACACAGGAGACTGAGAGACGTGAGAGACTGAGAGACCAGGAGACAACTATACAAACAATGCAATTCAAATCAATGCAATGCAAGAAAATAAAATAATGAAATGAAATGATAAAATAAAAATTTTTTATCAAAGAAAGCTAAAATAAAAATAAGTAAATAAAATAAGTAATTAAGACATGAGTAAAGACGGCAAAAAATTAATAAATTAATTAATGAATAAAATAAAATAAACATACAAAAATTTTTATAAAATAAAAAATAAAAATCACAAACACAAACACACCAGTAAAAATAGCTAAATAAAATTAAATACATAAGTAAATAAATAATAAATAAAATAAAATATATAATTAATCTTGAAGACATGAGTAAATAAATGCTAAATAAAAATAAATACATAAGTAGATAAATAAATAAATAAATAAAATTAGTCATTTTATTTTAAAATGAAATAAAATAACCCACACATAATACAATTAAATAACAAAATGAGTAAATAAAATAGAAAATTGCTCACGAAGACATGAGATAAAATATCATTAAAAAAATAAAATACTATTAAACAATGAAATAAAATATTATTAAAAAATAAAATCCTGAACAAATGCATGCATTTCTGTGAACAGTGCACCACAGGGCCATTGGCATGTTATTTCCATAAGATGAAGACATGAGTAAACAATGCAAAATAAATAAATAGATCAATAATTTAGTGGGCAATACTGACCTAAGCCATGCATATATGCATAAACTGCAGATCCCCTGTACACTATAGGGCAACATTGGCATATTTAATATTTCCAGCACACAATCATTGAGACCGGCTCTTTAATCTCACATGATGTGATGGAGAGATCGTCTCCATTATGAAGCGCTGGGACCAGTGTTCATTCCCAGTGCAGCTCAGGGTGTGTGAGGAGGTAAAAACAGCATCGCTCACGGATCCGGGCCCCGGGGCCGACAGGCATTTACCCAGGAGCCCTCACCGCACAGAGGAACTTCAGGATTACCGTGATCCGTGTGGACAGAGAGAGGAGCGACTCCTGTGCGGAGACTTACAGCCGCAAACATGTTCTGATCATGTGTATGAAAAATAATGTTCTGATCATGTATATGAAAAATAATGTTCTGATCATGTATATGAAAAATAATGTTCTGATCATGTATATGAAAAATAATGTTCTGATCATGTGTATGAAAAATAATGTTCTGATCATGTATATGAAAAATAATGTTCTGATCATGTATATGAAAAATAATGTTCTGATCATGTATATGAAAAATAATGTTCTGATCATGTGTATGAAAAATAATGTTCTGATCATGTATATGAAAAATAATGTTCTGATCATGTATATGAAAAATAATGTAAAACCCTCACTCTCCTGCTGCTTATTCATTCACACCGTACAGAGAAACTGTGTGTGTGTGTGTGTGTGTGTGGTAAAAAGACACAAGCTCTTGAAGCTCCGCCCCCTATGCCGGGAGCAGCAGCTCATTTGCATTTAAAGGGACAGACACATAAAACGGTGTGTTTTTGCTCACCCTCAAAAAGTGACAATTTTGACATGCTATATAAAAATATCTGTGAGGTATTTTGAGCTAAAACTTCACACACACACTCTGGGGACATCAGAGACTTAGTTTAAATCTTGTGTTAAGGGCATTATACCACCGCTTTAAAACAAATCAACAATACTATACAGTAGACCACATTTCATAAGAATACATAAAGTACATTAAAACAAGGACAGCAAAACATAAAACAAGGCAACTCACCCCCCCCCCCCAGCACTGACCTGTCGTATGCCCAGGCGATAGGCCATGATCCGGTCCACGGCGCCGGGGTTCATCTGAGTCCACTGAAGCTTGTAGCCGTAAACCCGAGGCCGGTTCTGCCACAGCGGGTTATATGTGTCGTAGTAAAACTCAGGAGAGAACGCTTTCCCTGCACAGAACACACACAAACGGACACACACACACACACACACACACACGTTTCTCAATGTGACGACAGTACTGTGCAGAAGAACTGTGAGTAGGAAATATCAGTTTACATTTCAAACATACTTTATGTCATTAATTGTGATAATCCAGTGAGATTTTTGTATGCACGATAAATCTTGAGTATATTTATATATTGCATGATGAAAATATTGATTATATTTATTTTATGGGTTTATTTTAATTAATGGGTGTCATGTCATATTAGAAACATGAAAAAAATTATTTTCTTTAATTTTATCTAATTATATTATTTATTTACTTGTTTATTTTTTTTTTTTTTGTATGTGTGATATATATGATATATTTTTTCTATTAAACAAATATAATAATAAAAATATAAAATTAGGTAAAATTAATAAAAAAAATTGGTAAAATTAATATAATAATGTAAAAACATTAATAGATAAAATGAAATAAATGACCTAAAAAGCAGAAGCATACATAAAGGATCCACTGGATATAGTTGCTGATGCTGCTGGCAAATAAGTCAAAAGGAAACACATCATTTACATACAGAAGTCTTAAAGGTACAGTCTCACAGCGGGGTCATGGGTCACAGAGGACGTAATCCAATGCAAGTGTGTATCGCATTCTCAGTGTAACTGCAACAATCCTTCTGAGCGGAAAAAAAATCATGTATTATAATATTAAATATTAAAATATTAAAATATAATATAATATTAAAAAGAATGAGAAAAAAAATCACAACCCATTTGACTTTAGTATTGTGATGTGTTTGAGTAACAGGAATATATGAAGTATATATCATGTTTCTGATGAATGAGAGGGATTGATGACATCAACTTTATTTGCTGTAACCAAGTTTACCGAAAGGCAAATGCACTGAAACTAAACATTGTATACAAAATAAATATTTCACCATATAATCTGGACTTTAAAAGGGCTATGAAATCAAACACGAGTTCCTAATCGGAAGTTGCACCGTTTCCATGCAACGCAATGTTCAATTTCAAAACATGATGTTATATCAGCCAGCGCACAGACCTGTATTATTTACTTCCTGTTTTCGGTCGAAGTCCAAAGTAGTCGATTGTCGAGTTCACGTGCATAGGTTTAGTTACTATGATCACGCGCGTGAACTCGACAATCGACTAGTTTGGACTTCGACCGAAAACAGGATGTAAATAATACAGGTCTGTGCGCTGGCTGATATAACATCATTTTTATTCATATCTTTCACATCTACTGCAGTCAGATTCACTCGTGTTCACTCTGAAGGAATCACTCAACATGGCTGGGCACTTGTAATGACACATCAAGGATGTTAAGAGGATAAAAGCAGGTTTAAAACTTGCCCCATTGAAGTCAACAGGGTGCAAATTTAAAAAAGAGGATAACACGGTGTAGGCAACACTGATTTTTGTCGTTGTTCTCTGTAGTGACAGCACTCCAAATTTACAAAAAAAATGAGCTCAATGTTAAAATTGACCGGAGTTCTCCTTTAAGGATTAATTCTACTGAACTACCCGCAACTGCTGAATTATACTCGCACAGGACAGTTTATTAGACGAATTAAACTTGTGAGGAAACACAGCGCTGTTCATTCGCTCTAACGTTACACTATCACACTAAACTACATGTGTTGAAAGCTATAATGTTATTCTATGTGTTAGTTTGTTTGCTGTATGAAACTAGCAGCTTACTAGTAACAGTTAATCAAGATCAACATTAGAATAACATGCAGATCATATTCTAACATGTCATCATGTTGAGCTATATAACATTGATTTGTTTTATGTACATTTGCTCCACTGTTTAATAAAGTATGTGCAAGATCGGTGTCGCTGTTAAGTCGTGACTCGTGAAGCTCTGTCGAGCTCCAAGTTAGTTGCGGACGCTAGCTCTCGGCATCTCGAAAACACCACGCCGATATTGAGCCTCGGTTTAGTTCTCCTTTTTTGTCCCAAAGTCTGCTTGGCATGTTCATAATGTTTGAACGAAATAAGAACAGCGTGCCGCTAAACGTTACGCACTACACAGTTGTCCACGTCTGTCGCCATGGTTACGTCATGGCTACGGCAGTACTAGTGGAAACCGAGGATAGCGCGGATATTGCGTCATTGACAGGCGGCATTTTTTTCCGGGACGGGCCATTATTTAAAATAGGAATTTCTCTGAAATAAAAATTTTGGGATATTGTAAGTACACAACTGCAGGAAGTCTATCACACTGGGCAAGTGATTTTTGGATATTTTATTTAAAAAATCTTACATATTGTACCTTTAAGCGTTCGAATGATACCTAATTCATATAAAAAGGCGATAAAAGCATGCGGAGTGACACTGAGAGTGAGCAGAGATGAGATGTTGAACACACTCCAGCAGGTTTACATCGAGACGCTGGGGAACGAGAAGATGCTGATCTCTGCAAGCATCCGGTGTTCGTGTCAGACGAGACTCTTAATGAAGCTCTTCAGCCACTGAGCTAAACAACACGGGAAAACCAGGAAAACCTTGCGGCTTCTGGGACAAATGATGACGGTCCTGCTGCAAATCCAGTGATTTAGCTTTAGGAAACATCCAGACACACACTCTTCTAGAAGAGGAGGAAGAGATGTCCTCTGAACATTACACCGTTCATAAATACTGCCGATCATGTTCTCGCTCAACAACTCAATAATTACTGATTTGTTTTTGATTGCATTTGCAAATATTTAGGATTGTGGGTAATAGTTTAGGAATCAGCCAGTTAAAATGGATTAAAATAAATAAATATTATGATTACATTTATAAATATACATACATAAAATTATATTAAAATATATTATGAAGGAAAGAATATACATTGATGAGTTGCACCAATGAGATCACTTCATTCACGCGATCAACTGTCTGTCATCTGCTCTTCCATAAATGTCAAATAAATGTACATTATACAGTAATAAATATATAAAAAATGAATGATACATTAATTATTAGTTAAGTAATACATTCTGTTGTGAATAAATAAATATTTTTTTATTTAATTATAAATAATTAAATAAATAATAAATGAAAATAAATTCTACTATGAATGAATGCATAAATAAGTTAATTCATAAATAAATACACAGAAAAAATGTATTATAAATAAATAAAATGTTAATTCTAGTATGAGAATTAAATAATAAATAAATAATATTATAAATGAACACATAAATAAATACTGATAAAAATAAGAAAATCAATTATATTATGAATACAAATAAAATATAATAATAAATAAATAACAATACATTAAATAATGTATATTAGGAATAAAAGAATAAATAAATAAATGAATAAATACAAATAAAATATAATTATAAATTAATAACAATGAATTAAAATGATAAATGCATAAATAATAAATTATATTATAAAACACATTTTATTAAATATAATTAACTTGTCTTGCACTGTCAGATTTTTTTATTATTTTTCAGTAACTTCACGTCTACGCAGACTGTCATTTCAATGTGCACTTGACACTAATGAAAGGCAGAGATGTCTAAATGAGCCTGAGAAGTAGATCTTTAAGCACGTCCTCGTCTCCATCCACACATTTCATCTGTTCAAACACGGCAGAAGCTTCTAACCGGACAAACTTTCTGAAGAGGGTCGCAGCAAATAACATGTTATTGTTCCACAGCTTTACAGGATCAATGCTCAATTTTGAGGAAAGCCTCGGAGAGAAGATTGGCCACTGTAAACCTCGTCCGGGTGAATCTCGGGCCACTTTCGGCTCGGAAAAACAAACTCTATTATATCAGCTCTGCTCTCCAGGCCTGCGGGAATAAAGCTGGAGGGTGTTGGAGACTCCACACGGATCTCCACTTCAAACGCACCATTGCAGTCTCAACGACATACGAGAGGGAAAGATTACACAGGACGGCTTGTTTACAATGTTACCAAACTCACAAGTCCATCATCCATCCATCCATCCGTCCATCCGTCCATCCCTCTGTCTGTCCATCCATCTATCCATCCATCCATCCATCCATCATCCATCCGTCCATCCATTCATCCATCCATCCATCCATCCATCCATCCATCCATCCGTCCATCCATCCGTCCATCCATCCATCCATCCATCCATCCATCCGTCCGTCCGTCCGTCCATCCATCCATCCATCCATCATTCATCCATCCATCCATCCATCCATCCATCCATCCATCCATCCGTCCATCCATCCATCCATCCATCCATCATTCATCCATCCATCCATCCGTCCATCCGTCTGTCCATCCGTCCGTCCATCCATCATCCATCCGTCCATCCATCCATCCATCCATCCATCCATCCATCCATCCATCCATACGTCCGTCCATCCATCCATCCATCCATCCATCCGTCAATCCATTCATCCGTCCATTCATCCATCCATCCATCCATCCATCCGTCCATCCATCCATCCATCCGTCCATCCGTCCATCCGTCCGTCCATCCATCATCCATCCATCCATCCATCCATCCATCCATCCATCCATCCGTCCATCCATCCATCCATCCGTCCATCCGTCCATCCGTCCGTCCATCCATCATCCATCCATCCATCCATCCATCCATCCATCCATCCATCCATCCGTCCATCCATCCGTCCATCCGTCCATCCGTCCATCCGTCCATCCGTCCATCCGTCCGTCCATCCATCATCCATCCGTCCATCCATTCATCCGTCCATTCATCCATCCGTCCATCCATCCGTCCATTCATCCATCCATCCATCCGTCCGTCCATCCATCCATCCATCCATCCATCCATCCATCCATCCATACGTCCGTCCATCCAGCCATCCATCCATCCATCCATCTGTCCATCCATCCATCCATCCGTCCGTCCGTCCGTCCATCCATCCATCCATCCATCCATCCCTCCGTTTGTCCGTCCATCCATCCATCCATCCCTCCGTTTGTCCGTCCATCCATCCATCCATCCATCATCCATCCATCCATCCAGCATCCTTCCATCCATCCATCCATCATCCCTCCATCCATCCATCCCTCCATTCATCATCCATCCATCATCCATCCATCAATCATGTGTCGCTTTATTTTCATCTGTAGAACAGTAGATCATCTCTCAGCTAATACTCACTATTATTAAGACCCAGAAAGTGGGATTCTTCATTAAACTCATAAAAGACAAAAGAATTACGGGAATACTGGATTCTAAACCACTCAGAAACGCATGTGACCCTGGACCACAAGATTGTTTTGCACCCTCAGATTCCAGATTCTCAAATAGTTGTATCTCGGCCAAATATTGGCCTACCATACATCAATGGAAAACTCATTTATTCAGCTTACAGATGATGATACAATCTGTATTGTAAAAAGCGCTATACAAATAAAGCTGACTTGACTTGACCTCAAATGTTGTGGGCGGGGCAAAGTTCGGCTAGCATCCAGGCTATAACTTTACAACTACAAGTCCACTTATTCTACTAACCTGAACCCTAACCCTATCCTAACAGTCTAATACAACATGTCGTTGAAAAGTTGCTGATAGTTAGCAGAATGTCTGAAGTGGACTATCGAAATAAAGTGTTACCCAAACCGGTAATGGAAACGCAGCTAATGTTACCAAACTCACAAGTCTATCATCCATCCATCCATCAGTCGCTTTAAAAGCCGTTTCATCCGCAGAACAGTAGATCATCTCTCAGCTAATACTCTTATTAAGACCCAGAAAGCAGGATTAGTGTGAGAAAGAGGGATGAAAGCTGAAAGAAAGATTGATGGCGTGTCTCAGCCCGGCGTATGTCATGATCTCTCGTGCTGAAAGCTCTATTGACTTATTGTCATACGATCTCAGCGTGAACATTAACTAGCGGATGTTTCTCATTATCAGTAATTCACCTTAAAATGGAAACTACTCGAGCGGTAAATTAAAGCCAGCGCAATAAAGCCAAACCCAACAAAGCAGAGCCGACGAGCACTTTTACACAAAACTCCCCGTCTGGATGTTTATTCTGAGGATGAAACTGAACGTTTCGCCAAATCAATCGATCATGCCGCACATTTATGGAGTTAATAAAGCAATGTGGGGAAAATACAGTGATTTTACAGTGAAAAATGTCAATTCTGTCATCATTTACTCATCCTTGTGTCGGCCCAAAACTCAAATGAAGAATGTTACGCTGAAAAAAAAAAACCTACTGACTTTCATTATCTATCCGTCTTCTGTCTATCCATCCATAGGTAGTAAAACATGAATATTAAATAAATAAAGCATTATTGTATGGCGTTTCCAGTAAATGTCTATTCTGACACGTTACAGTGACGAGACCCACTAAACATCAGACGTCTATTGGACAGGCAGATCATGTCTATATTGCGTCAGTCGGTCCAAGACCAATTTTGACCTTTATGGAACGTGCAATCTAGGTCTGCTATTTGGACATCTAACCATGACCCCACCTGGACGTCAATATAATGTTCAATATTTGAATAGGTCATTTTCTGGATGTTATGTGGACGTCTAAGACAGGTGCAGGAAATTGACATGATCTAGCCCACTAAACACTGGACGTCGGATAGACGTGCAGATCATGTCTATATTGGGTCCGTCGGTCCATGACCAATTCTGGACATCTATTCAACGTCCAAACTAGGTCCACAATTTGAACGTCCAACCATGACCCAACTTGGACGTCATATTGACATTCAACATTTGACCTTTGAACTGGGTAATTTTTTGGACATCATTTGGACATCTATGACAGGTGCAGGAAATTTACATGATTAATATATAATATTTTTTATTTACAAATATCAACATTGTTGTTATCAACATGATTAATACATATGAATACAGATTATTAATAATTATTTAAGATCGTTTAGCAAAAACTCCTTTTGATTGTGTCAGCACCAGCTGATAACTGGAGACGCAGTTTAACATAGTTTTCCTGTAGATCAAGCAGTAGAGCGCTGGTGCTTGCAACGCAAGATCATGGGTTCGATTCCCAGGGACAGCAAGAACTGATAGGAATATAAATGTGTAATGCAATGTAAGTCACTTTGGATAAAAAGCATCTGCCAAATGCATAAATGTAAATACAATGGTACAGAAAACACATCCTCCACCCTTTTGAAACATGGGACTACAGTTCTAGAACTTGTATAAAAACAACGTAAAATTTGATGTTGAAAAGACGTCCACAAACGACACATTTGGACTATAAATAACCCTCACACGGAGGTCCCACGGATGTCAACATTAGACGTGCGGTAGATGTCGAAAAAATACGTTGTCTGGTGTTACAAAACAACCCCTTCAGTGACCGAAACTGGACGTCCAGAAATGTCATAGAAAAGACGTCCCTCCGACGCCACAATGCGCAGTGGGGAGTCTCTCACACGAGAGCAGTTCGCTCGGATCTACAGAGGGAATGAATGGTTTCTGATGTTTGTCGCAGCGAGAGCAAACCCAGACCCATTACCCCTGCAGAGATCCCTCTGGGAGGATCCCGGTCCAGATCCCGGTCCAGATCCCAGGCTAATCAGGAGCCGGAGCGCCGGTCTCTCAGGAGCAGATGGAAGAACTGGCAGAGCGAGAGATGAAGTCTGAGCGATTGGCACATTAGGCATGAGAGCGAGTGAGTAAAGCACACAGCCGCGGGGCTGGAGAGGTCTCACACACACACACACACACACACACAGTAAACACAGCAGAGAAAAGACTCATGTAGTGTCGGGTCTGAGGGACAAAGGCCAATCGACCGGCTCCTCCAACAGCCTTGATCCTTCCGGATATCAGACATCAGTCCTCATCTCATCCCGTCATATGCTCCTGACAACACCCTGTATGTGCAGACCCAGCTCTGGGCTTGAAGGGGTCATGAACTGAGAATTCAAATTTCCCTCGATCTTTTGACAGTTACTTTAATACTATAAAAAAATATTCTGTACGTTTCAAAACTAAAACCATATTTGTTATTCCAAAACAGCTTTTATTGAAACCAAGGCTAGAAATCGACAGGATTTTAAAAGTGGTGAAGAAGAATATCAACGCCTACGTCTACATGACCGCATCTTTGGCTCCGCCCACTGGAGCGTTAGTGAATAGTTGCATGAGAACGAGAAAAGATCGATTTTTCTCAAAACCGTTCAATAGTGTTTATGCATCCGTGACTAAACGATCAACTTCACATCGTTTCTCTTAGTAGGATGAAAATAAATTGTGATTAAATTATATACAGAAAGCGATCAAAGAACGACCTCTTTCCAATCGCCCAAGCTGTCAATCACACAGCACGAGTTTATCTGGACACTTGCCAAAACTGGTTATGAAATCAATGAGGTTGTTACACTGCATAAGAAGCCTTACTGTATTTACAGCGTGTTTGCAGTGTTATTTGGTGAAAGCATTCTTGAGAGTGAAGAAATTGCATTGCAATGATGAGATCACTTCATTCACGCGATCACCAGACTGTCTGTCATCTGCTCATCACTGCAGCCTCTCATGTGATGGAATTTAAATATATGATCAATACTTTTCACGATTCGTTAATCTCGATGGCTGTAATAGTAAAAACGTAGTAAAAGATTTCGAGAGAGTTCCACATGTAATTCAAGCTATTTCATATGCAAACATGTCAGCCAATCACAGCAGTGGTTGTTTACACTGAAGTCTCACAGCCAATCACAGCAGTGGGCGTTTACACTGAAGTCTCACAGCCAATCACAGCAGTGGGCGTTTACACTCAAGTCTCACAGCCAATCACAGCAGTGGGCGTTAACACTGAAGTCTCACAGCCAATCACAGCAGTGGGCGTTTACACTGAAGTCTCACAGCTTTATTACAGCAGTGGGCGTTTACACTGAAGTCTCACAGCCAATCACAGCAGTGGGCGTTTACACTGAAATCTCACAGCCAATCACAGCAGTGGGCGTTTACACTGAAGTCTCACAGCCAATCACAGCAGTGGGCGTTTACACTGAAGTCTCACAGCCAATCACAGCAGTGGGCGTTTACACTGAAGTCTCACAGCCAATCAGAGCAGTGGGTGTTTACACTGAAGTCTCACAGCCAATCACAGCAGTGGGCGTTTACACTGAAGTCTGTCATACTAACATTATAAGGGCACCCCAGAAACATTTTAAAACAATAAAATAATCCAGATCATGACCCCCTTAAAGGAAACTCACTCTCATGTGGAACAGAAAAGCAGTCAGAATGTTCTACACTCATGCAGAGATATATTAGAGAGAAACACACAGACTGCATGAACGTCATTCAGGTTTAGAAGCAGTCGAAGTCAGAATGTAAAACTGTCCCTTTAAGAGAAACTCAGCTATCTTCAGCGCTGCTGCATCCGCTGGGATCAGGAACGGGTTTTTAACTACCGACTGTGTGGGTAAAAGAATGCAAATTTCTCCAGTCTCGTTTTACCAATTATTTTGTCATTTACGAAGGAAACACCATCTGGAAGACGTGGAGACACATAACACTCACAAAAGCAAACAGAAGGAGAGAAAATGAGTTTTAAAATATTTAGCATTGCACTGACATCTATCTATCTATCTATCTATCTATCTATCTATCTATCTATCTATCTATCTATCTATCTATCTATCTATCTATCTATCTATCTATCTATCTATCTATCTATTCATCCATCCATCATTATATACCAGCTGTCCATTTTCCGTCTCTCCTATGGCATTCAAGGAAGCAAGGATTTAAAAGCACTTTGCAACATGTTTAGATGGTGATTGAGTAAATCTAAGTAAGAGCTAAGTGACCCGCCGGGTGAATCGTGTGACTAAACGAATGAATCGTGTGACTAAACGGGTGAATCGGGTGAATAAACGAGTGAATCGTGTAAATAAACGGGTGAATCGTGTGAATAAACGGGTGAATCGGGTGAATAAACGAGTGAATCGTGTGAATAAACGGGTGAATCGTGTGAATAAACGGGTGAATCGAGTGAATAAACGGGTGAATCGTGTGAATAAACGGGTGAATCGGATGAATAAACGAGTGAATCGGGTGAATAAACGAGTGAATCGGGTGAATAAACGGGTCAATTGAGTGAATAAACGGGTGAATCGTGTGAATAAACGGGTGAATCGAGTGAATCGGGTGAATAAACGGGTGAATCGGGTGAATAAACGAGTGAATCGAGTGAATAAACGGGTGAATCGGGTGAATAAACGGGTGAATCGAGTGAATAAACGGGTGAATCGGTGAATAAACGGGTGAATCGAGTGAATAAACGGGTGAATCGTGTGAATAAACGGGTGAATCGTGTGAATAAACGGGTGAATCGAGTGAATAAACGGGTGAATCGTGTGAATAAACGGGTGAATCGGGTGAATAAACGGGTGAATCGAGTGAATAAACGGGTGAATAAACGGGTGAATCGGGTGAATAAACGGGTGAATCGGGTGAATAAACGGGTGAATCGGGTGAATAAACGGGTGAATCCGGTGAATAAACGGGTGAATCGGGTGAATAAACGGGTGAATCGGGTGAATAAACGGGTGAATCGGGTGAATAAACGGGTGAATCGAGTGAATAAACGGGTGAATCCGGTGAATAAACGGGTGAATCGGGTGAATAAACGGGTGAATCGGGTGAATAAACGGGTGAATCGGGTGAATAAACGGGTGAATCGAGTGAATAAACGGGTGAATCGGGTGAATAAACGGGTGAATCGGGTGAATAAACGGGTGAATCGAGTGAATAAACGGGTGAATCGGGTGAATAAACGGGTGAATCGGGTGAATAAACGGGTGAATCGGGTGAATAAACGGGTGAATCGGGTGAATAAACGGGTGAATCGGGTGAATCGTGTGAATAAACGGGTGAATCGAGTGAATAAACGGGTGAATCGTGTGAATAAACGGGTGAATCGGGTGAATAAACGGGTGAATCGGGTGAATAAACGGGTGAATCGAGTGAATAAACGGGTGAATCGGGTGAATCGTGTGTGAAGCCTCACCGGTGAGCAGGAACGAGCAGCGCCCCGGCCCGACCTCGTTGATGATGTCACAGGTGTACTCGCCGTAGCCCTCTCTGGCGAGGCTGCGGATGGTGTAGTCGGTCTCGTCCCGCGAGTCGAAGTGTCCGGCGTGGAGCAGTCGCGAGCCGAGCCTCCACTCGAACCGCAGCACTCGTGACGGATGAGCCCGGAGAACACGACAGTTCAGGCCCACCTGACGACCCAGACCCTGCCGGACCTCCTGCCACACCGGCTCCACCGCGGGGGGGTCTGTGCCGACAGAACACACACATTACACACGTGTAGTAAATAAGGATTATTGGAGCGTGTTTAATGTAAGGTACTCAAGGCTAGTGCTGTGTGCTGAATAAGTGACTTCTTAACCACAGCACAGCCTCGAGTACCTTATTGCTTTTATAACACGGTTACCACACAATACAAATATTAAAGCCAAACAAAAACATGTATTTTGTTTAGTAACTGTGTAAATTTAATGAAGTAAAATCACTAAAAGCCTTCCTTCCGCTGGAAAAAAATAGTCCCTGACTGTGAACAGCAACAGAAGTTACATTATTCCTCCATTAGATGGCGACCAAGACTGTCTTTACGAGTGAGTCTGTCAGTAGAGGAGTTTTATATTGAAAGGACTGACACTTGTGAACACAGAGAAGCAAGACGTAACTGATAAATGACTAGCGGGTCACGGGAAAACCCCTTAAAAGATATCCCAGCGGACATTGAAACTTTTTTTTTATTACGAATATAACTGACCTGAAGGAAAATGTAAATGCAGGAACACTCGCTCACTCGATCGCTCACACTACTCTATAAGCTTCAATGAACAATATCAATGAGAACATTTTGTTTACGTTGCTAAGAGTGGTTGCTAGGGGTGTTGTGTACGTAGTGATACGTAAAACCGTTGGGTGAAGCGGCCATAGCCGTGTTTATCGCGAATACAACAAAGGTATTGACCAATCAGAATCAAGGACTGTGAATCAAATCAGTGTCGGTGTTTCTGAACTCCTGAAACGCCTCCACTGTAGTCTCGAGTTTCTCCCGGGAACACGTCACAATATTCCTCATTATAATAATTAATGCGCAGAATAAAGGGGCGGGGCCTGGTTGAGTTAGTTAGTAGTGTGTTAAACTGGCGGTTATGGTAAGGGGCGGGGCATTTCCCAAACACACTCGAAGCGCTCGACCAATCACAACACACTGCTCCAGCCGACCAATCAGAGCACAGTGTGCTTTTCAGAAGGAGGGGCTTCATAGAGACAGGAAGTAAACAGCGTTACTGACAGACTGGGAAGAGAGGAGCCGCAACAATGGAGAATATGAGGAAAAGTAGAGCCTGAACTACAGCAAGACTCTGGCGTAATCGCTGCTCTTTAACGAACTCTCACTCGTGTACGACACAGAGAAGACGCTCGGCTCAGTGTCACACTTTAGATAAACGTACAGTTTTAAACATTTCCATCATCACACGTGTTTGTAACGTCACACAGATCCAGACTGATGACGCACTGCATTGAGAAAGGCTGTAAATAAGATAAAATAATTTGTCATTTCAAATTGCTGAAATTAATTTCCCCGATATCAGTGAGGGCCGCATGAGGGCCGATCGAGCCGGAGGACAGAGGAGCCCGGAGCCCTTCATCTGAGAGTCGAGCTGATCCTCCTCAGTCGGTGAAGAGAGAAGCAGCGTTTAATGAGTCACACACACACACACACACACACACACACACACACACACACACACACAAACACACACACACTCTCTCACACACACACACACACACACACACACACACACACACACACACACACACACACACACACACACACACTCTCTCTCTCTCTCACACACTCACACACACACACTCACTCTCTCTCTCACACACTCTCACACACACACACACACACACAGGATGAGAAAGGGTAAACTAAACATATCTTAGGGCATCTGATACACACACACACACACACACACACACTCACACACTCACACACTCACACACTCACACACTCACACACTCACACACTCACACACTCACACACACACACACACACACTCTCTCTCACACACTCACACACACACACACACAAACTAAACACATCTTAGGGCATCTGACACACACACACACACACACACACACACACACACACACACACACACAGGAGTTTTTCTGTTCATCTTGATGTAATGAAATAGTTGGTATTTGCTTCTGGAAAAAACACACAAGGCCGAAGCTTTTACAGAAATCAACGGTGCGGCTGAATGTACGAAGCGTCTCTACATCAGAGCCGTGTGTTGTGGCTAATAATGTGTGTGTTCTCTCACACACTCAAGGCTAATGTGCTGCAATCTCACAGAGGCGCAAATCTGCAGCGATGGGCTGGAAAATGCAGTTATATAAACAGAGCATCTGCTCGACACACACACACACACACACACACACACACACGCACGCACGCAAACACCACACAAACAAACACATGCACGCACGCACACTCACTCACACACACACACACACACACACACGCACGCACGCACGCACGCACGCAAACACCACACACACAAACAAACACACGCACGCAATAATGGCCAACTCTTTCAGCAAAATCATCTCATAAAAACATTGAAATAAAATAAAGATTATTGAAGTGCCTTTTATAAGAAAATACTATGTCAGTTTTTCCACAACGCCCGTCATGATCGTGAACTTTGTGCTGATGATTAATTGTCATGCAGATAATTGCGATTTAATTCTGTTTTGTTCATGCCACTTATGATGACTAATACTTTTTTTTTTTTTTTTTTTTTACTTGGCATCATATATGATAAAAAACCATTAAATTTTTTTTTTTATAAAAAAAGGCCCATTCGATTTACTTTAATGCTGTGATAATATAATATAAAATAATATAATGCAGTCTGTTTAAATTCAGAAACATTTATAATATAATATATTTATTTATCAATATAAACTGTACTTAAAATCCACAAACCCTTAGTGTAGATTAGAACATCAGTCAGATGTCAGGCACACAGAGCAGATGTTGTTCTTCAGTAAACGAGCTCGTTTGAGTGTAACTCAGTGTGTGTGGATGTTTAGAGTCCAGTTATGATTATAGACATTATGATCTTTCTGCTCGTGGCTCAATATCGTGCCGCAGAGATGAGCTCTTAAGATTTCACAGCAGATTTACAGCTTTAATAGAAGCAATAATGTCGGAACTGGACTGAACCGCAGCGATGCAGGAAAAGAAAATAATTACAAATCTTCACTTCTATTTATCAAGTGATTTCCTGTTCTCAGAGAGTGACAGGTGTCAATCAATCATCCCGACTCAAGTGTTGAGCTGTCAAACGCTTTCCCCAAACTCACGAAGCTGTTGAACTGCGGAAGCCATTCCATCACGCGTCGACTCAATGGGGTTAAAAGCATGCAGAGAAAAGTCCAAATTACACAATTCCCCATCGTAAGTGCACATTGATGGCCTAAGACACGAAACAAGCGGTTTGTGTGAGAAAACGAAAAGTATTTATATAGTTTTTATCTCTTTTACACAACCACGTCCAAGTGATCTGTTTACTTAGTCTGCGCAAGCGGCGTAGAGTGCCGGAAGTGATCTCTCTCTCTCTCGCGCGTGTACGTCACTCGTTGTTTACACCAGAGCCTGTGCACAGAACAGAGATTGTAGGACGGCTAATAGAAATGGTGCTAGTTTGCGCTTATCCGGGATGTTTAAACCGATGTAAAAAAAACACATTTACGTAAGCTCGCGCGAACTCATCCGGGAGAGAGATCACTTCCGGAGCATTCCGGCGCTTGCACAGATTAAGTAAACAGATCACTTGGACGTGGTTGTGTAAAAGAGATAAAAAACTATATAAATACCGTTCGTTTTCTCACACAAACCGCTGGTTTCGTGTCTTAGGCCATCAATGTGCACTTACGATGGGGAATTGTGTAATTTGGACTTCTCTGTGTGAGGTGGTGACCATAGACCTGCATTATATGACTGACAGACAAGAACTGTTTGACCTAAAAATATAAAAACTGAAACTACTGCGGAGACAAAGACACGACATCTTGGATGCACTTCAGGTAAGATAAAACACACCAACATTTAATTTCAAAGTGAACTATCCCTCTAAAGAAAAGTTACAACCAGCAACAACAACGTTGCAACACTCTCAGCAACCATGTAGCAATGCACTTACAACCTCTTCAAACTGCTTAGCAACCCCATAGCAACCTCCCTGAGCCCTCCCGCTCCACACACAGGACTCGTGCAACACACAGCAGGTTTAATTGCTCATTACAAGCCTTTTGAGCTGTAATCATGAAAGAGGATCTTCTATTCAAAGACAGGCGGCAGATGTGTTTCTGCTCAACTCACTCAAAGCCATTATTTAGCATTATTTACAAGTGTATTTCATAATTGGCGGCTGTTTGTGTGGCGTGCGCGAGTCAAGTTCAACCCAACAGATATTTTCATTTCCTCAAACACCTCAGAGCGCTTCGGTCTGCTTGTAATCATGTTTATTTATTCCTCTCCTGATGTCGGTCTGTAGCCGTGAGTCATGTGATGTGTGTGAACCCAGTAAACGTTCAGTGACTTGCAGAGATTTACACCCTGTGGATCAAACACTACAGCACAAACACTGTCTGCTTCAAAAAACCATAGCAACCACACACTGTAGCAACATTCTAAAACACAACAACACTCATAACACCGTACAAACTACATAGCTACATAAAAAACTCAGAACACCCTAGCAACCACACACTGTAGCAACATTCTAAAACACAACAACACTCAGAACACCGTACAAACTACATAGCTACATAAACAACTCAGAACACCCTAGCAACCCCATTCTCTAGCAACATTCTAAAACACACTCAGAACACCCTAGTAACCACATACTGTAGCAACATTCTAAAATACACTCAGAACACCCTAGCAACCACACACTGTAGCAACATTCTAAAACACACTCAGAACACCCTAGCAACCACATACTGTAGCAACATAAAAAAACACCCAGAACACCCTAGCAACTACATACTGTAGCAACATTCTAAAAAACACTCAGAACACACTAGCAACCACATAGTGTAGCAACATTCTAAAACACACTCAGAACACCCTAGCAACCACATAGTGTAGCAACATTCTAAAACACACTCAGAACACCCTAGCAACCACATAGTGTAGCAACATTCTAAAACACACTCAGAACACCCTAGCAACTACATACTGTAGCAACATAAAAAAACACCCAGAACACCCTAGCAACTACATACTGTAGCAACATTCTAAAAAACACTCAGAACACACTAGCAACCACATAGTGTAGCAACATTCTAAAACACACTCAGAACACCCTAGCAACCACATACTGTAGCAACATAAAAAAACACCCAGAACACCCTAGCAACTACATACTGTAGCAACATAAAAAAACACTCAGAACACACTAGCAACCACATAGTGTAGCAACATTCTAAAACACACTCAGAACACCCTAGCAACCACATAGTGTAGCAACATTCTAAAACACACTCAGAACACCCTAGCAACTACATACTGTAGCAACATAAAAAAACACCCAGAACACCCTAGCAACTACATACTGTAGCAACATTCTAAAAAACACTCAGAACACACTAGCAACCACATAGTGTAGCAACATTCTAAAACACACTCAGAACACCCTAGCAACCACATTCTCAAGCACCATTCTAAAACACACTCAGAACACCCTAGCAACTCCGTACTGTAGCAACATTCTAAAAAACACTCAGAACACACTAGCAACCACATAGTGTAGCAACATTCTAAAAAACACTCAGAACACCCTAGCAACCCCATTCTCAAGCACCATTCTAAAACACACTCAGAACACCCTAGCAACTCCGTACTGTAGCAACATTCTAAAAAACACTCAGAACACACTAGCAACCCCATTTTATACCAACGTTCTAAAACAAACTCAGAACAACCTAGCAACCCCATACTGTAGCAACATTCTTAAAAACACTCAGAACACCCAAGCAACCACATACTGTAGCAACATTCTAAAACACACTCAGAACACCCTAGCAACCACATACTGTAGCAACATTCTAAAACACACTCAGAACACCCTAGCAACCACATACTGTAGCAACATAAAAAAACACCCAGAACACCCTAGCAACCACATACTGTAGCAACATAAAAAAACACCCAGAACACCCTAGCAACTACATACTGTAGCAACATAAAAAAACACTCAGAACACACTAGCAACCACATAGTGTAGCAACATTCTAAAACACACTCAGAACACCCTAGCAACCACATAGTGTAGCAACATTCTAAAACACACTCAGAACACCCTAGCAACTACATACTGTAGCAACATAAAAAACACCCAGAACACCCTAGCAACTAAATACTGTAGCAACATTCTAAAAAACACTCAGAACACACTAGCAACCACATAGTGTAGCAACATTCTAAAACACACTCAGAACACCCTAGCAACCACATACTGTAGCAACATAAAAAAACACCCAGAACACCCTAGCAACCACATACTGTAGCAACATTCTAAAAAACACTCAGAACACCCTAGCAACCCCATTCTCAAGCACCATTCTAAAACACACTCAGAACACCCTAGCAACTCCGTACTGTAGCAACATTCTAAAAAACACTCAGAACACACTAGCAACCACATAGTGTAGCAACATTCTAAAAAACACTCAGAACACCCTAGCAACCCCATTCTCAAGCACCATTCTAAAACACACTCAGAACACCCTAGCAACTCCGTACTGTAGCAACATTCTAAAAAACACTCAGAACACACTAGCAACCCCATTTTATACCAACGTTCTAAAACAAACTCAGAACAACCTAGCAACCCCATACTGTAGCAACATTCTTAAAAACACTCAGAACACCCAAGCAACCACATACTGTAGCAACATTCTAAAACACACTCAGAACACCCTAGCAACCACATACTGTAGCAACATTCTAAAACACACTCAGAACACCCTAGCAACCACATACTGTAGCAACATTCTAAAACACACTCAGAACACCCTAGCAACCACATACTGTAGCAACATTCTAAAACACACTCAGAACACCCTAGCAACCACATACTGTAGCAACATTCTAAAACACACTCAGAACACCCTAGCAACCACACACTGTAACCCCATACAATTACCTCATGTAATTTTTTTATTGCATGGCAGAAACAAGCTTCCATAGTAAAATGACTCACTGGGATGTTTGTGAAAATTATTACTGTAAGTTATGATTCATTTAGTTAGTAGCGGCACAGCACAGCACAGATGGTTAAACCCCAACACACACACACACACACACACACACACACACACACACACACACACACACACACACACACAGTACAGTGCTAGTCATGAATCCTTATGCAGCATCACTGCACTGAATCTCTGAAAATGAAAAAGTAATTTGACAAAACTGCTCGACAAAACCCAGATTCCACACAAAAAATGCACAAAACTCTTTCGTCCTTCGACACATCATGAAAACAACAGAGATGCATTCTGAGTGTGCAATGCAGCATGAAGAACATACAAGCGTAATGCATTAACACTCAAGAAAAGCCATTCTCATCGCATTCACACTTTCTCCTCAATGGCGCACCAGAGACACTTTATCTCAGCGTGACTTCACACCACACACACACACACACACACACACACACACACACACACACACACACTGCCGGAGTATCCTTCACTCCAGCACACCCCCTCTTCACTGAACACTTCCCGGGACTGACGCAGAGCGCCGGTTCTACTTCACATCAAATGAGCTGTGCATACATTCACTGGCTGCTAACTGAGGCCCTGTTTACACGAGAACGCTCGCGGGCGAAAACGTACAAATATTTTATCGGATGTGTCTTTCGTTTACACGGCGACGGCGTTTTTGGGGCTTAAAAACGCAAAAAAGTGAACCCCCCTCCAGAGTGGAAATCTTAAAAACGCTCCACCGTCGCGTTCCCGTCTAAAGGGTGAAAACGCAAAAGTCTGCTAGACAGTGAAGGCGTCGCGTACGCGTTTACGTCACAGGCATGCGCCAGTACAGGACAATAACAAAACATCATCAGACTAAAATATAGCATTAATTTCATTGACAAAAAAAAATCTGTAATTTTTGAGCGACAGGCGAAGAGCACTGAGGGTTAAAGCAGCGGCTTTACCGTATTAAACATGACAAACTGTGTCAGCGTCTCTTTCACTGTCAGTGCTCCACATCGCCACCTAGCCGCCTGGAGTGCACACTACAGCGAATCTCACACACTTTAGCGTCACCATATGCACGCAGATTTCCCCCCATAACGCTCGTCTGAACGCAGAATAAAAAGTGATAACGCAACACTACTTTTGCGTTTTCTCTTCAGATCGTTTCCGTGTAAACATAGCCTAAGGGGCTGTTACTAAAAACACAAAACGTATGTGTTTAGGACGTTAATTTGCACGTTAATTAAAACTTTTTTGGAAGTTTTTGAAAACGGTCTATGTGTAAATAACCAAAACACAAATTTTTAAAGACAATGACGTCATGCACATGCGTATTACGTGTTCAATCTACAGTGTTTCATCGCCATCTAGTGGCCTGGCAGCAGAATACAGGGTTTTTAGTCGTTTTCTCGGATCTGTGTGAAGGGGGATTGTTTTGACAATGGTGTCGTCTGTACGCGGACAACTCAAAGGGAAAGCTTCTCCGTTTTAAATATATCGTTGTCGCATAAACGTACCCTTAGGCTACGTTTACACGTGGACGGCTATATTCATAAACGGACATTTCACCCCTCTCCATTTTCAAAAATAACATTGTGCACACCGGTCAGTTTTTAGAAAAGTGTTTGTTTACATGAACCCGTGTATATGCCGTCTAGAGCATCGGTTCCCAACACGGGGGTCGCGTCATATTTTGAAAAGTTTTGAGCAATGAGCATTAAATAAAAGTCCTTAACTTTTTTCTGTTCAAAATGTACAAAATGTATATAATGAGCGAGATCATCATGAATCCTTTTTCCAATCCGTGTTTTTGTCTGAGCCACTGGTACTCCTATAATAAGTGTTTACACTGGGACTATTTTACACGGGTTCGGATGTGGAGTAGCCCAGGACCTGCATGACTCGTCATAGACGTACACAGAGAGAAGTAGTTCCGGCTACAATGTTCTTCCGAAAGACGCATTATTCTGTTAATAAACGCAAGTTTATTATCGCTCGCTATAGCGCCAAAAACGTCAAAAATAAAGCCTCACATTGATAAAGCCTCACTAATAACATGCAAGTATTGATGTCCCAGACAGCAGTCAGTTAGTAATAACATATATTCTTTCTTTGTTTACCTGCACACCAGTGCGAATAATGTTATTGCATTTCAAATAGGGCCAGTTTATAGGCTACTGGCTTACTTTTTTAAATAACAAAGGGCCTACTGATGTTTTTGTTATTGTATTTTCAATATTATAGGCTATTATTTGTGTATAAACATATCTGGTTATAGTAAACATACCGTTTGTTTGAAAACAACATATTTTGTCATCCTTGCTGCAAGCTTACAAGAGCGATAATATCAGTAAATGTGAAGGGGCCTAAAATATTGTCTTGAGAAAAAGGTTGGGAACCACTGGTCTAGAGCATTACAAACCTGTAGGTGGCAGTGTAACGAGAGGCTCAGTTTTCTGAGTTTTGAGAAAGGATTGTTTTCAGAGACGAATTCTCCGTTGTGTGTAAACGAAGGAACAAACGAAGAGAACTGTCGTAGTTTTTCAAAATAACCATGTGTGTGTAAACGGGGCCTTAGAGTTAAAATGTTTTTTTGTTTATTTTTATGGATACAGCCGCCTCACTCCTGTCGGATCTACCCGGCTGCTATCTTATCTCCCTGAAGAGCATCGCTGGAGTAATGCCGTCTGAAGTGCAGTTCTCTCCAGTTCTCCTCGAGAAGCAGCCTTTCAGAAATACAGTGTGTGTTCTTGAAAGCCAGTTTCTCAAAACACACATTGATCTTCTGAGGAGATGGAAAGAGCTCATGTGACTCATAACGTGGCGGCGGTTTAATTTTCAAGTTTTAATGGATGAGATTATGTGGTGTCTTGAGATTTATTCAGGGAGAGATTCAAAACACAGCCAGTGAAAACGTGTTTATTTGTACAAAAGAAAAACACTACTAACAGTAAGTTTGAATGTGCAGCCAATCTCAGTTTTAAATATAACTGCAAGCAGCAATTAAGCACAGAAAGGCATGATGAGTTACGCGGGGAGCAACAATGAGTAATTTAAGATGTTTTAGTCAAAACTGCGGAAAAATCCTAAATATAATCACTAGCAATATGATTTAATTGCTTATCACTTTCCACACAACATGACAAAGGGACATAATGAAATGACTGAAAATGTAACTAAAATGAACATGAAAACTAAGAATGGTAAATTAAACTGAGGAATTCTGGAAATATTCCAAGTATTCCAAAAACTTAATGGGAATCAAAGGGAATGAATTGGACATTTGGAGTAATTTATAACAAAGTGTATCATATACAAACACAAACATTTAGTTTGGTCATAAGCAGACATGCATGCTATAAAAAAAATAAAATAAAAAAAGTTACTTTAATTGTGAGTAACTGTATCATTAAAGGACAATTCTGGTGAAAAATTAACCTAGGGGTAACTAACGCATGGTTACCGAGTCGACCGTTCTCTGGGATGCGTTTTCATGATAATCGAATGTACAGAGTTTTATCTCTAAAAACAGATTAGCTTATAACGCTAGTATATGGGGCATATAATAGGTAAAAGTAAAGCGCTAGTTAATACCACTAACACGGCTCAAAATAGCCTCACACTAACTCGGGAGCATAATGAGGGTCCCTACATGCAAAGCGAAGCATTGAGAACCGTGTAAGTGTACAGACAGTTTAATAAGAAGATACTTTATAAAGACAGTACATTACGCGTATACAGGCAGGAGCCATCTTTGGAAAACAGACTCGACTAGTCGAGCCACGAACGCCGTGCTACGTTAGATTTCACAAACGTAATTCCTATCGACCAGCTCACTTAGCACGGCGTTCGTGGCTCGACTAGGAAGTATTCGAAAAACCATTATTGGGGCACTTTAAGCAAGATATTTTCAAGTTCCCTGTTACAGGCTAACATGCAATTTCGCAAATTTCCAGTTTATTCCCGTTAATTCCCATGGAAGGTTTCTGACATTGAAAATTCAAAAGTAAAAGTAAAACAGCACTTACACTGCACGATGAGCTCGACCACGGCCTCTCTGGGCTTGACGTTGAAGCCGTTGAACTGGCTGGTCTGGCAGCGATAGGATCCGCTCATCTCGCGCGACACGTTGACGATCCGCAACACGCCGTCGTAGCTCTCCATCTGCATGCTACCGTCGGGCATGGGCACTTCTTTATCCGCTCGCGACCACAGGATGATGGGCTTGGGTTTCCCTGAAACAAGGCACTCCAGCTCCACCGTCTCACCCTCCCGCACCGCCAGCGGGGACTTGCCCTGCGGCACGGTCAGGTTCGGGGGAACTAAGAAAGAGAAAAACAGAGGATGGACTGATATGGGACTCTAGAAAGGTAGTAGACGGGGTCGCTGAGGATGGCCAACGCTGGCGGTGTGTGTTTATGCATGCATGTGGTTGCTGTTGCGTGAAAATGAAACCAATATTCAAACCAATCGAAATGGTCTCCAATGATCGAAACCAACATCCAATATCCAAACCAATATCCAATGATAGAAAACAACATCTAATATCCAAACCAATATCCAATGATCGAAACCAACATCCAATATCCAAACCAATATCCAATGATAGAAAACCAATATCCAATGATTGAAACCAACATCCAATATCCAAACCAATATCCAATGATCGAAACCAACATCCAATATCCAAACCAATATCCAATGATCGAAACCAACATCCAATGATCCAATATCCAATGATCAAAACCAACATCCAATATCCAAACCAATATCCAAACCAATATCCAATGATCGAAACCAATATCCAAACCAATATCCAAACCAATATCCAATGATCGAAACCAATATCCAAACCAATATCCAATGATCGAAACCAACATCCAAACCAATATCCAAACCAATATCCAATGATCAAAACCAACATCCAATATCCAATGATCAAAACCAACATCCAATATCCAATGATCAAAACCAACATCCAATATCCAAACCAATATCCAAACCAATATCCAAACCAATATCCAATGATCGAAACCAATATCCAAACCAATATCCAAACCAATATCCAAACCAATATCCAATGATCGAAACCAATATCCAAACCAATATCCAATGATCGAAACCAACATCCAAACCAATATCCAAACCAATATCCAATGATCAAAACCAACATCCAATATCCAATGATCAAAACCAACATCCAATATCCAAACCAATATCCAATGATCGAAACCAATATCCAAACCAATATCCAAACCAATATCCAAACCAATATCCAATGATCGAAACCAATATCCAAACCAATATCCAATGATCGAAACTAAACCACTGAGCATTTTAAACACAAGACTCAAACGATTTAAGGAGGAAATGCAATAATGTAAGACAGTAAAGTGAACCGACTTCAACATCGTATGCGCTTTTTATGGTCAGATGTTGAATTTTCCTACTCAATATCTCTAACGTCTAAACATTAATGCATTTCAACACTACACAATACAAAATAGTTTAGCAGTTGTTTGATAATCTTAGTAGTGTCCTGATAACCAGATAAACAATGCTAACATTTATTCTCTAGGTATCATTACTATTTTACTTTTAAATACATTTTGATATATACATTTAATTAAATATTTAGTAATTTTGTTGTGTTTTTGACATTATTAATACTTTTCTTTCTTTTAAAAATATGCCTATATAGTTTTTTATACATCAACTTTAAATGGAAATATGTGAAAAAATAGGTACCTTTTAGTATGTATTATTCTATTACAGTAAACGTTCATAATGAAAGTAAAGTATATACATCTAATAACCCTGATACTGAGAAGATTGTTTAAATGTTAAGATCATGAAAATATTCTATTTTATTATCATTTAATTTAAGCATTTTAGTTGCTTAACGGTATAGTTCATCCAACAATAAAAATTTCTAAAAACCTTGAAACATAAATTAAAATATTTTTAATGAAACCGGAGAGATTTCTGTCCGTCCCTTTAAAAGTCCAAAACTTTGATGCTTCAAAAACAAATAGCATCAAGCAAGAGCTTCTGTTTAACATATTCGATGTTTATACACTTTAAAAAATGTCCACCTAATCAAACCAGTCTAAAGTTTGGAATAATTACTTTTTTTAAATAATTTTGAAGTCCTATTTGCTCACCAAGGCTGCATTTATTTGCTAAAAAAAAGATATATATATTTATATATTATTATAATGTAAATCATCAGTTCTCTATGTGAATATACAGTAAAGTGTAATTTATTCCTGTGATCAAAGCTGAATTTATCATCATTACTCCAGTCTTCAGTGTCACATGATCCTCCAGAAATCAGTGTAATATGATGATCTGATGATCAAGACACATTTATGATTATTATCAGTGTTGAAAACAGTTTTGCTGA
>NC_136891.1:1050304-1065304 GCF_949152265.1 Phoxinus phoxinus | reverse complement strand
CACACACTCCGAATGAAGAGTGGATCCTCTACACACTGAAGGAACGTTTACTACAAGACTTATGCAAAAACATTGGCACAAAAAAGGCGCTTTTTCATAATTTGCTGCACATACTGTAAAAATAAATACATAAATTGTTGCCTTAACTTTTTAAGTACAATCTAATTGGGTGTTTAAGTCGCTTCAACTTAAATTAAACTGACTTTAAAAGTGTGAGTTGAATCTTGCCTAAAGTGTTGAAAATTGCTTAAATTATTTTGATGAGTTAAAGCAATATAAAAACATATGTTGTCATAACTTTTTGATTATACAATGTTTTTCAATGACTTCATTTTAAGTGTTTTGGAGATTTTATTATAAAATAAGTCTATATACTTTTTTATAATGTTTTGTTATTTTATAGTTATTTTAGAACATCAACTATAAGAGAACGAGAGATGTTGCTTTGTTAACTAGATGATGTTCTATATTTTATGTTAGTTAATGTTTATTTAAAGCAACAAAAAATTTCTTTCATGGCTTTTATTTTTATTTTCAGTTTATTCATTTATGAATTTGAGTTTGGTTTCAAAAACCTGTGAGAACTTTTTCACTTCTTTAACGATTATTTTACTCACATGTGCATGGGACGAGTCAAGGAAACACTTGGAAACAATGTTTTCTGCAAAATTCTAACTTGTTTTTATGATTAGTAACAAAGTAACGTTTCAACATTTGGCCTTGCAACATTGATTCTGACCAGTTCTCTGCCAGTCACATTGTTTCAAACTCAAATGTTCAAACGTGACAATGTAACTGCAGAAAACTGGTCAATGTTGCAAGGTCAAATGTTCAAACGTTACTTTGTTACACAAGCTTTGATCAGACGGACCCGAAACCTCCATGAAGACGTTCACATCTTTCCTCGTCAGTGTGTCAAACGCCACATGAAGACATATAACCCTGAACACACCATACCCTCATCACTAACCTGACCATCACCAGTGCAGATCATGCTGGGAGATTCATATCCTCTGCACCTTTATGCATTTGTTTGATTGTACGAGTCAGTTTGAAGTGTTTTCCAGAAATGAACTTACCAACTCTAATTAAATCAATTTCAATAATAAAAAAATAAGTGTTTCTGTCTCGTTTTCCTGCACAAATATAAACATTCTGAAATCAAGATGCATTTACTGGAGAAGAAGCAAAATTACTGAATATATTAAAAATAGTTTAAAATAAGAACTCATATCTGCCAATGCTGGAGTCAGAAAAATCATCTTGTTTTCGCTTTGAATTAAGTTTATTTTTCTGACTCAGATTTCTGTTCTTATTTTAAGCTACTTCATTTTGATGCATTTTTCAGAAAACTATTTTTAATATCTTCAGTCATTTTGCTTCTCCAGTAAATGCCTCTCGATCGAAGTAATGGAAAACAAGACACAAACTGTTTTGTTTTTTTGCGGCTTACCAATTAAAGTTTAGATTAATTTCAATAAAAACACACATAAACATCATAAGACTAGAACGATCACAAAACTCGATGACCAAACTAAAAGTATGATTTTCATAACGTTATGAATTGACACTCATTTATTGGACAAACAATTCTTTTTTTTTAAATCTTCAGTCATTTAGCTTCTTCTCCAGTAAATGCCTCTCGATCGAAGTAATGGAAAACAAGACAAAAATAGTTTTTTGTTGTTTTTTGCGGTGTACCAATTGAAGTTTAGATTAATTTCAATAAAAACACACTTAAACATCATAAGACTAACGATCACGAAACTCACACTCTTTATGAAACGCAATGACCAAACTAAAAGTATGATATTCATAATGTTATAAATCGACACTCATTTATTGGACAAACAACATTTCAATTCATTTTGATAGATTATTCAGAAAACTATTTTTAATATCTTTGGCCATTTTGCTTCTTCTCCAGTAAATGCCTCTCGATTGAAGTAATGGAAAACAAGACAAAACAATTTTTTTTTTTTTTTTTTTTTTTGCGGTGTACAAATTGAAGTTTAGATTCATTCAATAAAATCAAATAAAAATAACTTAAACATAAGATTTGAAGGATCACAAAACTCACAGTCTTCAGGAAACGCAAAGACCAAATTAAAAGTATGATTTTTTTTATAACGTTGACACTCATTTTTTGGACAACCAATTCATTTTGATAGATATTTTTTTAAATCTTCAGTCATTTTTCTTCTCCAGTAAATGCCTCTCGATTGAAGTACAAGACAAAAATATATATTTTGAAGTTTAGATTAATGTCAATAAAAAACACACTTAAACATCATAAGACTAGAACGATCAAAAACTCACACTCTTTATGAAACGCAATGACCAAACTAAAAGTATGATATTCATAATGTTATAAATCGACACTCATTTATTGGACAAACAACATTTCCCCAGTTTTGGCGTGCGTCCAGCGGGATCTGATCAGCGGATCACTAAACCCTTGCTTTGTTCCGTCCTGCGGCTTCTCTTCAGAGGAATGAAGTGAAACTCAGAGAACTATTAGTCTGGATCCGGCGCCTGATAAAGCAGGAGTCACGCTAAAGGACGAACACAACGCAAGGTTGATTGAACGAGAACAAGGGCCGCTATCTCTGCGAGTCCTCATTATCACAGCGCATTTAAATGTAGCGACTAATGCAAAGATTAATTGCTCGGCTGCAGATAGAAGCATTCTCTCTCTCTCTGTGTGTGTGTGTGTGTGTGTGTGTCTCTCGCCCGCTACAGCTTCATTAAAGCCGAGCAGAATGAAGATTGATTGCGCTTTACCTCAGAATGAGAACGAGGTGCTCGTCATTCCTTGCGCTCCTCATTATTTAATCCTTCTGCTATCAGAGGAATCTCGGCACACTCCTCCTGAATAAACCATTAGCTGTGCAGTTTCTCATGAAGAAGAGAATATAGCGGCTAATGAGCGAGAAAACACTGGATGGTGTAGAAGAAGTGACCACAATTAAAGTCACCATGAAATCAAAGTTGCTGTTTTTTATGAAATATTGCAATGCAGTGTTTATTCATCGGTGGACACCAATCTTGAATCAGAATAACTTCTCTTCTCTGATGATGTGGGCGGGGCAAGCTGTCACTCACATGAGATCAGCCAATAGCAAACCACAATCATCCAATCAGTTCCCCACAGACACAGTCAAGCCCCGCCCACATGTGTTCTTGCTCCTGAAGTTTCACTCGATATACGGGACTATAGAGAAGACAACACAACTTTAGGAAGCCGGTCTAATGCACTGCACCATCTTAGTTATTCTACAATCTATTTCTAAATCAATTTCTATTTTTTTATATGAAAAGCATGTGTTTAAATAAAAATATATAAAGTTGTACACACACACACACACACACACACACACACACACACACACACACACACACACACACACACACACACACACACACACACACACACACTATATAGCAAATCTCAACTGCTTTATTGCTTGTATCGTAACAAAATGTGCACAGCTCTGCTAAAATGCAAATATAAAGCATGAAGATATTGAGATATTATAAACATTAACATCATGATTTTCTGTAAAGCTGTAAATGCACTATATGAATCTCTCTCTCCCCCTCTCTCTCTCCCTCTCTCTCTCTCTCTCTCTCTCTCTCTCTCTCTCTCTCTGGCGCTCAGTGTTGGACTGCAGGAAAGGTGTGTTTGGCTCGGCTGTACACTGAATGTTCTGGGCTCATTCTCAGTCCAAACATTTCCACAGCGTGAATCCCTGGCACATGTGCAGCATAATCTCCTCTAAATGCTTTATTAAGAGCTCTAATTGGTCCTTCAGAAGCACTGCAGCGGATAAGCAGAGGATCCTAAAAGACACGCCCTCAGCTGCCCACGGCCAATCAGCTGACAGCCTCATCACAGGACACGCCCTCAGCTGCCCACGGCCAATCAGCTGGCAGCCTCATCACAGGACACGCCCTCAGCTGCCGACGGCCAATCAGCTGACAGCCTCATCACAGGACACGCCATCAGCTGACAGCCTCATCACAGGACACGCCATCAGCTGCCCACGGCCAATCAGCTGACAGCCTCATCACAGGACACGCCCTCAGCTGCCCACAGCCAATCAGCTGACAGCGTCATCACAGGACAAGCCCAATCAGCTGACAGCCCCATCACAGGACACGCCCACGACCAATCAGCTGACAGCCTCATCACAGGACACGCCCACAACCAATCAGCTGACAGCCTCATCACAGGACACGCCCACGGCCAATCAGCTGACAGCCTCATCACAGGACACGCCCACGACCAATCAGCTGACAGCCTCATCACAGGACACGCCCACAACCAATCAGCTGACAGCCTCATCACGAGACACGCCCACGGCCAATCAGCTGACAGCCTCATCACGGGACACGCCCACGACCAATCAGCTGACAGCCTCATCACGGGACACGCCCACGACCAATCAGCTGACAGCCTCATCACAGGACACGCCCACGACCAATCAGCTGACAGCCTCATCACAGGACACGCCCACGGCCAATCAGCTGACAGCCTCATCACAGGACACGCCCACGACCAATCAGCTGACAGCCTCATCACAGGACACGCCCACAACCAATCAGGTGTGTATGCGTTTATGCAGCTGAGAAAAAAGCAACTCTGAGCGGAAAAAGCGCCCGACGTCATCGCGTTTTTTCCCACCGTCCAATCGAATGGATGGAGAGGCGGGCCATCCGCAGTAGTGACGAGTCGCAGTTACTCATGCACAGATCATCTTTCATCATTATATAATAAGTTGCCCCACTGAATAACCTCATCGGACTCTAATGACTTATCGACTGACGTCACAAATCGAGCATGAAACGAACTCCAGAAAACTTAACGGCCACATTTAAAATCCATTAAAATCATCGCAATATTCACAATGCAGCTCAATTTGATATTAAGAAAATGATAATATAAATAAAGTATGGCACAAATATCTGAAACATCACCCAGCCTTCTATCAGACTAATAACAAATAAACATGTAAATATTGATATGCAAACCAACTGTGCTTCCCAAATAAATACAAATAAATTGATAAAAGACATTTATAAAGCAGATTTCCCCATAACACAATCCCGTCTGCATGTAGAAGTTCAGATGACCCAGATTCATCTTCCATTCACACAATAGAGGCTTTCATCTCAGCAAATTACATATTCAGAGCCGCATCTAATCATCAGGAGACGGTGTGACTGTTGGCGTGTTGTTGAACAGGCGACAGTAAGTGTGCACTACACTCGTGCACTATGATGGATATCCAGTGGTCCAGACCCATAATGAGGGAACAAACACTCGGGTGTGATTGATCGTACGTTCACGATTATCGGGCGATCGTCTTATCGTCAGATAAAAGCATTCATGTTTGATGTGGAGAGCCGAGCTCAGGATCAATGCAATTACCTAATCACTGCTTCCAACCTGAAGTCAAGGGGAATTTACTGATCGTGTGTGTGTGTGTGTGTGTGTGTGTGTGTGTGAGTGTGTGTGAGCGTGTGCCTGAGTGTGTGTGTGTGAGCGTGTGCGTGAGTGTGTGTGTGTGTGTGTGTGAGCGTGTGCGTGAGTGTGTGTGTGTGAGCGTGTGTGTGTGTGTGTTTGTTTATGTGATTTATAAGGACACAAATGTGTATAATGACATGTGTATTACAAATTAAACGTGGTTTATGAGGACATTTCATGAGTCCTCATAATTCAAAAACGTAAAAAAACTATGTTTTTTTAAAAATGTAAAATCTTTCCTGTGATGGGCAGGTTTAGGGATAGGGGCGTTGTGTGTGTGTTGCTGACAGTGTGTGTGTGTGTGTGTGATCAGCTGACAGCCTCATCACGGGACACGCCCTCAGACGCCCACGGCCAATCAGCTGACAGCTTCATCACGGGACACGCCCACAGCCAATCAGCTGACAGCCTCATCACAGGACACGCCCTCAGACGCCCACGGCCAATCAGCTGACAGCCTCATCACGGGACACGCCCTCAGCCAATCAGCTGACAGCCTCATCACAGGACACGCCCTCAGACGCCCACGGCCAATCAGCTGACAGCCTCATCACAGGACACACCCACAGCCAATCAGCTGACAGCCTCATCATGTGACACGCCCTCAGCCCACGGCCAATCAGCTGACAGCCTCATCATGGGACACGCCCTCATCATGAAATCGAAATACAATAAAAAATAAAAAAATAAAATTAAAAACTATGAATGAATGATTAAGTAAATACATAAATACATTTTTTATAAATTAATGAATAAGAAACTAAATATGAATAAATAAATAAATAAATAAATAAATAAATAATGAATATAATTATATTATAAATGAAACAATGAATTATATAAAATGTATAATGAATTAATAAAAAAATTATATAAATGAATTAATAAATTAAATATAAAATAAATCTAATTGTATAACAAACAAACAAATAAACAAATACATATTTCCGCGCGGTGTGTTTATAGGACAGCTCTGCTCTCAGATGATGATGATAAACTGACACAAGACGGAGAACCACACGAGATCATCCGTGATCACATGACCCGCCTCGTTAAAGCTTTTACAGGCGCACTAATGATGTTTATGACTTCATTAACAGCCAGTACCACATGATTACGACCCGCTCTGCTGCCACACACTGACAGACGCACACCGTCACGAGCTAATATCATCACAGTCCTCGTCTAGCAACTGAACATCCCTGATCCACAGAGCGCAGAGATGAGATCACGTCCAGTGTACAGTAAAAATACAGCCAAATATGAATAATATCATATAATATGTAAAACAACTTACATGAAAATGCAGTTCAGTTGCAATTTTGCTTGGTTCAATATAAAAATAGTTAGGAATTAACCTTGTTATTAAAAATTCAGTCCCCAATGCATACTTTAAAACCTTATTGTAAAGTGTTACCCATTAAATTAATTGAATCACGACTCACTTTTACACGTTTAAAAATAAAGGTGTCGAAAGAAGAGCCAGAACTGTGTATGTGTGTTTGTGTGTGTGTGTGTGTGTGTGTGTGTGTGTGTGTCTGTGTCTGTGTGTGTGTGTGTGTGTGTGTGTGTGTGTGAGCGTGTGTGCGTGAGTGTTTGTGCGTGAGTGTTTGTGCGTGAGTGTGTGTGTGTGTGTGCGTGTGTGCGTGTGTGTGTGTGTGCGTGCGTGCGTGTGTGTGCGTGACCCAGGTCGGGTCTGAGACTCACCAGTAGTGGACGAGATGTTGACGTCGATGCTGATCTCAGGAATGCCTCCTCCTCTCAGCGACGCCACACAGGTGTAGGTGCCGAAGTCGGTGAACTTCAGGTCGATGATGTCCAGGTTGGTGGTTCCGGGAGAGATGTCGGGGTCGGTCTGTGTGATCACCATCCGCTCGGAGCTGCGTAACGCCCGGCCGTTCTTCAGCCAGCTGAACTGAAGCTCCTCGGGAGGAGTCGCCTCCACCTGGCAGGAGATCTTCACCTCGCGCCCGATCTGGATGTTGTCGTCGTTGTGGTACGGGTCAGGGGTGATCCAGAAACGACCCTTCTTCAGCGCTGGAACGACACAAATCAGAAGAAACACTGTCAACTAAACCATCAACCGTCAACTAAACCATCAACTAAACCGTCGACTAAACCATCAACTAAACCGTCGACTAAACCGTTGACTAAACCGTCAACTAAACCATTAACTAAACCGTCGACTAAACCATTAACTAAACCGTCGACTAAACCGTTGACTAAACCGTCAACTAAACCATTAACTAAACCGTCGACTAAACCATTAACTAAACCGTCGACTAAACCATTAACTAAACCGTCGACTAAACCATTAACTAAACCGTCGACTAAACCGTTGACTAAACCGTCGACTAAACCATCGACTAAACCGTCAACTAAACCATCAACTAAACCATCAACTAAACCATCAACTAAACCGTCCACTAAACCGTCCACTAAACCGTCCACTAAACCGTCAACCATCAACTAAACCATCAACTAAACCGTCAACTAAACCGTCCACTAAACCGTCAACCATCAACTAAACCATCAACTAAACCGTCAACTAAACCGTCAATTAAACCGTCAATTAAACCATCAACTAAACCGTCAACTAAACTGTCAACTAAACCGTCAACTAAACCATAACTAAACCGTCAACTAAACCGTCAAATAAACCGTCGACTAAACCGTCAACTAAACCATCAACTAAACCATCAACTAAACCGTCGACTAAACCGTCGACTAAACCGTCAACTAAACCGTCAACTAAACCGTCAACTAAACCATCAACTAAACCATCAACTAAACCGTCAACTAAACCGTCGACTGAACCGTCGACTAAACCGTCAACTAAACCATCAACTAAACCATCAACTAAACCGTCGACTAAACCGTCGACTAAACCGTCAACTAAACCGTCAACTAAACCGTCAACTAAACCGTCAACTAAAGCGTCAACTAAACCGTCGACTAAACCGTCGACTAAACCATCAACTAAACCGCCGACTAAACCGTCAACTAAACCGTCAACTAAACCGTCAACTAAACCGTCAACTAAACCGTCAACTAAACCATCAACTAAACCATCAACTAAACCGTCGACTAAACCGTCAACTAAACCGTCAACTAAACCGTCAACTAAACCATCAACTAAACCATCAACTAAACCATCAACTAAACCGTCAACTAAACCGTCGACTGAACCGTCGACTGAACCGTCGACTAAACCGTCAACTAAACCATCAACTAAACCATCAACTAAACCATCAACTAAACCGTCGACTAAACCGTCGACTAAACCGTCAACTAAACCGTCAACTAAACCGTCAACTAAACCGTCAACTAAACCGTCAACTAAACCGTCGACTAAACCGTCGACTAAACCGTCAACTAAACCATCAACTAAACCATCAACTAAACCATCAACTAAACCGTCGACTAAACCATCAACTAAACCGTCGACTAAACCATCAACTAAATCGTCAACTAAACCGTCAACTAAACCGTCAACTAAACCGTCAACTAAACCGTCAACTAAACCGTCAACTAAACCGTCAACTAAACCATCAACTAAACCGTCGACTAAACCGTCAACTAAACCGTCAACTAAACCGTCAACTAAACCGTCAACTAAACCGTCGACTAAACCATCGACTAAACCGTCGACTAAACCGTCGACTAAACCGTCGACTAAACCGTCAACTAAACCGTCAACTAAACCGTCAACTAAACCGTCAACTAAACCGTCAACTAAACCATCAACTAAACCGTCGACTAAACCGTCAACTAAACCGTCAACTAAACCGTCAACTAAACCGTCAACTAAACCGTCAACTAAACCGTCAACTAAACCGTCGACTAAACCGTCGACTAAACCGTCAACTAAACCGTCGACTAAACCGTCAACTAAACCGTCGACTAAACCGTCGACTAAACCGTCAACTAAACCATCAACTAAACCGTCGACTAAACCGTCAACTAAACCGTCAACTAAACCGTCAACTAAACCGTCAACTAAACCGTCAACTAAACCGTCAACTAAACCGTCGACTAAACCGTCAACTAAACCGTCGACTAAACCGTCGACTAAACCGTCAACTAAACCGTCGACTAAACCGTCAACTAAACCGTCAACTAAACCGTCAACTAAACCATCAACTAAACCGTCGACTAAACCGTCAACTAAACCTTCGACTAAACCGTCGACTAAACCGTCGACTAAACCGTCGACTAAACCGTCAACTAAACCATCAACTAAACCATCAACTAAACCGTCGACTAAACCGCCAACTAAACCGTCAACTAAACCGTCAACTAAACCATCAACTAAACCGTCGACTAAACCGTCAACTAAACCGTCTACTAAACCGCCAACTTAACCATCAACTAAACCGTCGACTAAACCGTCTACTAAACCATCTACTAAACCGTCAACTTAACCATCAACTAAACCGTCGACTAAACCGTCGACTAAACCGTCAACTAAACCGTCTACTAAACCGTCTACTAAACCGTCTACTAAACCGTCTACTAAACCATCAACTAAACCGTCGACTAAACCATCAACAAAACCATCAACTAAACCATCAACTAAACCATCAACTAAACCGTCGACTAAACCGTCAACTAAACCATCGACTAAACCATCGACTAAACCATCAACTAAACCGTCGACTAAACCGTCAACTAAACCGTCAACTAAACCATCAACTAAACCGTTGACTAAACCGTCAACCATCAACTAAACCGTCAACTAAACCGTCAACCATCAACTAAACCATCAACTAAACCGTTGACTAAACCGTCAACCATCAACTAAACCGTCAACTAAACCGTCAACCATCAACTAAACCATCCACTAAACCGTCGACTAAACCGTCAACTAAACCATCAACTAAACCATCAACTAAACCATCCACTAAACCATCAACTAAACCATCGACTAAACCGTCAACTAAACCATCAACTAAACCATCAACTAAACCGTCAACTAAACCATCAACTAAACCATCAACTAAACCGTCGACTAAACCGTCAACCATCAACTAAACCATCCACTAAACCGTCGACTAAACCGTCAACTAAACCAAGAAACACTGTCATACGTCCTTCACGTTACTACAAACCTCAGGACTCAAGCGCTTAACTAATTTGAACTAACTTGGTCATGAAGATTCTGTGAGTAATTGAGTGAGTGTGTGTGTGCATGTGCGTGTGTGTGTGTGTGTGTGTGTGTGTGTGTGTGTGTGTGTGTGTGTGTAATTCAGAGATATAAACACTGAACATTACCTTGTTCATCTAAGCATCATCACTAGCGCTCATAGTTAGGGTTAGGAGGTTCTCAAAAATCTATTTTTTTACAACTTAAAGTTCAAAACAGCGAGACATTTCCCAAACACGCTCGACCAATCACAACACACTGCTCCAGCCGACCAATCAGAGCACAGTGTGCTTTTCAGAAGGAGGGGCTTCATAGAGACAGGAAGTAAACAGAGCGTTCCTGACAGACTGGGAAGAGAGGAGCCGCAACACTGGAGAATATGAGGAAAATAATCAACATTCCAGCAGAAAACCTGTTCTAGTCGAGCCTGAACTACAGCAAGACTCTGCAGTAATAGTTCATCTTTAACCGAGCAGCTAAAGCTGATGCTTCACGCTCTGATGCTCCAACAAGCCTGAAATAGCAGCGTCCGTAACATGTTCAATGAAATAGATGAAAGTGAGGTCAGAGAGTCCAGAGCGACACATTACAGCAGCAACACAGACAGACGTCAGCCATTTCCCTTCTTAACTCATGGTCCTGGTCTAATTATGATTGATTTATCAGTTACGTTCCTCTAAAGACATAAAATTAATCTCTACATAATCTTTCATTGAAATGTAATGGCATTTCCTTTTCTGATGATGTCATCGAGGCTGAGGGGGAGGGGAAAATTAACATTAGCCAATAATATTGCAGCTTAACGATCTCCATCCAATCAGGTCTTGGTTTATAAAGTCCTGTCCAACCCCTTATATTCTGTTAAAATGCATTATAATATTCGTAAAAATCGCAAAAACTATTTTATTTGCCGCGCAGGAAAGTATAAACTGCTGCAGAAGTGGAATAAGGGAATTATAAGCGGCTAATCTGAAGATCCGTCCTCTGGAAACGCACGCCAGCGTCTCAGATACACATCTAGATTCATTCCGCATGCAGACGGTTTATTACGGCGTTCAGATGCCGGCATTTTATCTTGCAAAACAAAAGAGCAGTCGGAGCGGAGGAATGTTTTCATCTCCTCCTGCATGACATTATCAGGCTAAACCGAGGAGGAGGAGGAGAACATGAAGAAAGCAGAAACACAAGCAGCCAATCACAATCAGACTCAGACACCGGAGGAGGGAAGCGTGTGACTGATGGACGGAGACACCGCTTCAGCTTCTCATGTTTCATCAGAACGCTTCATACGGTCACACTCAGATCATTGACACGGTTTCACCGATGACAAGCAACTTCTTCTACTACACTAATACATACTTACGATGGGGAATTGTGTAATTTGGACTTTTCTCTGCATGCTTTTGGAGACAGTGCCCATAGACCTGCATTATATGACTGACAGACAAGAACGGTTTGATCTAAAAATATAAAAACTGAAACTACTGCGGAGACAAAGACACCGACATCTTGATGCACTTCAGGTAAGATAAAACACACCAACATTTCATTTCAAAGTGAACTATCCCTTTAAGTAAATTGCCTCCACTGTAGTCTCGAGTTTCTCCCGGGAACACGTCACAATATTCCTCATTATAATAATTAATGCGCAGAATAAAGGGGCGGGGCCTGGTTGAGTTAGTCAGTAGTGTGTTAAACTGGCGGTTATGGAAAGGGTCGGGGCATTTCCCAAACACACTCGAAGCGCTCGACCAATCACAACACACTGCTCCAGCCGACCAATCAGAGCACAGTGTGCTTTACAGAAGGAGGGGCTTCATAGAGACAGGAAGTAAACAGAGCGTTACTGACAGACTGGGAAGAGAGGAGCCGCAACACTGGAGAATATGAGGAGAATAATCAACATTCCAGCAGGAGAACATGTTCTAGTCGAGGTTGAGAACTACATTAAAGGCATCATATGGCTTTAAATAAAGATATGCATGTAAATCCAGTTCAAATGCTACTTCATCAAGACTGTCACGGCACTGAACAGTGTGAAAGGTCAGTGTGAGCCGGTCACCCGCTCGAGTGACTCGAGATAAAACACAATTACCTGCGTTTGGCGTCTGGCGGGTGTTCGTTTCTCACCCTGTTGAGCTGAAGAACACGCAGCAACGTGACCTTTTCACATCAGATAACGGCACAGAAGACGCCGCCACGCCGATCAGAGCTTTCCTCTGCCGGACTCACAATCAACAAAGGGGAATCGTATGTGACTCTGTGACTCACGGTTGCAGAGACAGAGCGTTTCTATCTGAGGATCTGCCGTCGGGGAAACACAGACGAGTCCTGATCAAATATCACTAATAATCTGGCAAAGATGGAATCTAATTGCTTGAAGAGATAATTAAATAAATCGAATTTCTCTTAGGGGCAAAATATTCAAATTCAGATTAAAGTCATATTAAAGCGCTGAATAAACTATAACTCTATTAATTCAAAGCATCTGTCCGGTTTACAGTGATGAAGGCAGAAATATTCCACTGGAAAAATACATTTGTTGCTTTAATACATATATATATATATACAGTATATAAACTGTTATTTAAATGCAAAAAAATATGGCCTTAAAAAGAAATATATATTTAGGAAAATCTTATTGTTTTATTTTTGGGTATGCAATATGAGCCAGACATATTTTATTATTAATAATAATATTATATATATATTAAAGGCCATTTTTTTGGCGTTAAATAACAGTTTATATACTGTATGTATATATATATTTGGTTAATTTTGGGTTTTATATTTAAAAAAAATTTTAATACAACTACTTCGACCAGGATATTCAAGGGATAATCGGTCTAACTTTTCATATTCAAATTAGACCAATTTTTCATTTTTATATTACTGACTAAAAAGTTATTCCCAGTCTTTAATGGCATAAACTGCATAAACTGTTTGAAGTTTTTTTTTTTTTTTTTTTTACTTTTTAAAGTTTTAAAACTGTGAAAAGTAAGACTGATTATATCTTGTTGGTCAAACTAGTTCTTAAGACAGTTTATGCAAACACTTACCAATTTATGCAAGCAGTCATAATGAAATGAACTATTATCTTTCAAAACTAACACGTGAAACTGTGTGCAGCAACACACATTTTAAAGTTAATAATATTGTATCCCTTAAAACTCTTCTTTGATCACCAAAATAACAATTTTTAAACGTTTTTTCCTTGAAAAAAATTCTTCATGCCTTATATAATATCTTGAATGTAACTCGACACCCTTGCCTCATTTAGTATTCACGGTTCTATGAATATGCAAATGAGCCCCGCCTCCACTCACTCACTCACTCACTCAGAGATCCACTGGTTGACGAACACACGTTGATCTGATTGGTCAAGGTAGTGTGTGACGTCAGAAACACCAGCGATTTCAAACCGTGTGTTTGAGACTGTCTTTGGTTCACTGCAGTTTTAAGCAGAAAATACTCAGCAATGCTGTCCACTTATGAACTTACACATGGTGTGTGTTAAAGCAGATTAATAACTACACATACACACATAAACTACATTAACAGCTGAATACAACTGCACAACTTTCCCATTCACATGACGACTTCCAGTGGTTATACGTTTGCAGGTTTTTAAGCTTCGTGTGGGTTTAAGGAAGGTTTATATTCAGCTATAAGCATCCGGCCGGACACAGAGCGGAGCGGAGACGCATGCGCTCAGGAGAAGACAGGATCTGCGTGGAGAGGTGGAAGCAGAGAGGAAGGCCGGCTTTAAACGCGCCGGGGCAGAAAATGCAAGTTAACACACAAAAGCACGTTTGTGATGCATTATTGATGCTCGGCCTTCGCTGTGTTGAGCTGCTCTGAAGCGCTTTGATGTGTGTGTGTGTGTGTGTGTGTGTGTGTGTGTGTGTGTGTGTGTGTGTGTGTGTGTGTGTGTGTGTGTGATTGAACGCAGTAACACTCGCGCGTCCACGGCGAGAACAGAGAAAAGCACATGCTTATAAAACGCCAGTTCACTCCACAAGCGAATGCATCTTCATTTACGGTGACGCCGCATACACACACACACACACACACACACACACACACACACACACACACACACACACACACGCAGATGCAGTCTGCATAACACATCTCATATTCATAACCTGGAGACAAAAACATTCTTCCCGGTGATGGAAACAAACACTGCTTTACATGCTAGTGTGAATTTTTTTTTTTTTTTTTTTAAATAAATATATATATATATATAGGCTATATATAATTTAATTGTAATTTTTTGCAATATGAGGCAGGCATTTTTTTTTCTTTTTTTTCAGTTTAA
>NC_136891.1:1015304-1042804 GCF_949152265.1 Phoxinus phoxinus | reverse complement strand
TACGCGTAACTAACGTAAATTAAGTAAGCTAGTGCGCAAAGTAATAAATTGCAATAAATTGCACAAAATAAATTCAAGCACAATCCATCTTCACCTGTATCTATGTACGTTTATTTTCAAAAACTTTGCAGGGCCTTGAAATTCAGATTCACAAACTTTAAAGGATTTCAAGGACCCGTGGGAACCCTGTTTATTAAGTCGCTTTTGATATAAGAATCTGCTAAATGCACATGCAAAATATAATGGATTTCATTGCTATTTTCAGAAATGAAAGTGATAAATGCTTCTTCACCTCTCACGATGATGGTGGTGGATTTCTTGGCCGGGTTTCCCACGTTGTTGCTGGCGACGCACCCGTAGAGCCCGGCGTCCTCGGAGGAGACCGCGGGAAGCGTGAGGGTCCCGTCCTTCATCAGGCTCTTCTCCGGCAGAGATCCGGCACTGCTGGTCCAGGTGAGGTTCGGCTCCGGCTCTCCTCCGGTGCTGATGCACACCAGAGATACCGTCTGCCCCGGGTTCACCACGATCGGGTCCTCCACCAACAGCTTTATGGAGGCCGGAGCTGCAGAACGACATGAACTCATCAGTCATTTGTTTGTAACACTGGCTACGTTTACGTGCAACCAAATAATCCATTAATAATGGGATTGACGGCTCAATCGAACTGAAAAGCCATCATGTAAAACCTTAATCGATCCGATTGAGCTCGATCCCAATGACATTTCGGGTTTATTAGATGTTTATTAAACACTTGATCAGATTGAAAAACGAAACTGAAAGGACTGCGCATGTGCACTAGCGTAGAACAGCGTAATGACGTAGAAATAGCGTAATGGCGTAGAAATAGCGCAATGGCGTAGAAATAGCGCAATGGCGCAGAAATAGCGTAATGGCGTTTAAATAGCGTAATGACGCTGAAATAGCGTAATGGCGTAGAAATAGCGTAATGGCGTTTAAATAGCGTAATGACGCTGAAATAGCGTAATGGCGTAGAAATAGCATAATGACGCTGAAATAGCGTAATGGCGTAGAAATAGTGTAATGGCGCTGAAATAGCGTAATGGCGTAGAAATAGCGTAATGGCGCAGAAATAGCGTAATGGTGTTTAAATAGCGTAATGACGCTGAAATAGCGTAATGGCGTTTAAATAGCGTAATGACGCTGAAATAGCGCAATGGCGTTTAAATAGCGTAATGACGCTGAAATAGCGTAATGGCGCAGAAATAGCGTAATGGTGTTTAAATAGCGTAATGGCGCAGAAATAGCGTAATGGTGTTTAAATAGCGTAATGGCGCAGAAATAGCGTAATGGTGTTTAAATAGCGTAATGGCGCAGAAATAGCGTAATGGTGTTTAAATAGCGTAATGGCGCAGAAATAGCGTAATGGTGTTTAAATAGCGTAATGACGCTGAAATAGCGTAATGGTGCAGAAATAGCGTAATGACGCTGAAATAGCGCAATGGCGTTTAAATAGCGTAATGACGCTGAAATAGCGCAATGGCGTTTAAATAGCGTAATGACGCTGAAATAGCGTAATGACGCTGAAATAGCGTAATGGTGTTTAAATAGCATAATGGCGCAGAAATAGCGTAATGGTGTTTAAATAGCGTAATGGCGCAGAAATAGCGTAATGGTGTTTAAATAGCGTAATGACGCTGAAATAGCGTAATGGTGCAGAAATAGCGTAATGGCGTTTAAATAGCGTAATGACGCTGAAATAGCGCAATGGCGTTTAAATAGCGTAATGACGCTGAAATAGCGTAATGACGCTGAAATAGCGTAATGGTGTTTAAATAGCGTAATGGCGCAGAAATAGCGTAATGGTGTTTAAATAGCGTAATGGTGCAGAAATAGCGTAATGGCGTTTAAATAGCGTAATGACGCTGAAATAGCGTAATGACGTAGAAATGGCGCAATGACATAGAAATAGCGTAATGACGTAGAAATACGTAATGATGTAGAAATGGCGTAATGACATAGAAATGATAGAGTAAGACAGTGTATCTGTATTTACAGTAGATATAGCATTTTCCTTCAGGTCAGTCCTGTATTCATAATAAAAAAATCTGTTTGAATGTCCGCATCGCTATCTTGTCCTTTTAACAGTTAATTAAGGGTTTTTCCCTGACATTTGTCAGTTGCATCTTGCTTCACAAATGTCAGTCCTTTCAATATAAAACTCCTCTACTGACAGACTCACTCGTAAAGACAGTCTTGGTCGCCATCTAATGGAGGAATAAATGTAATTTCTGTTGCTGTTCACTGTCAGGGACTATTTTTTTCCAATGGAAGGAAGGCTTTTAGTGATTTTACTTCATGAAAGTTGCATTGATACATATTTTTTGGCTTTAATATTTGTACAATTGTGAAGTAAGCAATAAGGTACTCGAGGCTAGTGCTGTATGGTGAATAAGTCACGTCTGACTCCGCTTCGCGTCGTGCCTAACAACACCCTTCAGCCGTGACTTATTCATGATACAGCACTAGCCTTGAGTACCTTATCACTTACTTCACTGTGAGTATATCGGCGCCTGAAGAGCCTCACCTGTTTTATTGGTCAGTCTGAAGACGACTTTACGGTCAGCGATGCCGCACACGTTTCGTACGGAGGCGATGCAACTGTAGTTAGCGTAGTCCTTGGGTCTCAGGTTCTTCAACTTCAGAATCTTCGTTTCCCCCTGGAGCTCAGAGCGAGAGACAGAGAGAAGCGTGTGCAAATGTGTGCTTCAATGCGCTTAATAGAAAAGATGCGGCAGAACTGGATGCAAGTAGATTATTAAGCACATTTCCTGACAAATATGTCCATATATTTACTGTGAGTGTGCCATGAAAAAAACCTGATGCAAAAGTTTATTCAGGGCCGGAACTAGCTTAGGCATTGAGCAGGAGGATCACAATTTAAAAAGGCCAAATTGTTCCTCGTGTTTCAGGCAGGAAGACGAAGATAGACGGATCAAGTTCAGAATACTCAAAGTTTAATCATAATACCTCAGACAGGCGATAGCAAACACAACTAAACATAACAGGGAATGGACAAGGAAAGAAAGCAAGGGTGCAACTTAAGTAATAAACACAAACGAGATGATTAATAGAATACAGCTGGTACAAATTAACTAATAATGGCCGTAACCAAAGACACGTGACAAATTAAAACAAACTGAAGGTCCTTAAAGGAGAACTCCGGTGCAAAATGAACCTTTGGTCTAATTACACATTGTTACCTAGTCAACCGTTATCTGAGATTTGTTTTCATGATTATCGAATGTAAATAGTTTTATCTCTAAAAACAGTTTAGCCTATAACGCTAGTATAACGCTAGTATATGGGGCGTAGAGTAATGACAAATAAAAATCGCTTGTTAATACCACTAACAAGGCTCAAAATAGCCCCACACTAACACGGTAGCATAATGAAGGTCCCTACCTTCAAACCGAAGCATTGAGAACTTTGACAGTGTCCAGACAGTTTAATAAGAAGATATTTTATACATACAGTCAACTTCACGTATACAAGCAGAATCCATCTTGGAAAAACAGTCTCTATCAATCGATCTACGAACCACCGATCCAAATGCGCTGAACTGTGTAGAATCTCATATGGTCCAGCGCATTTGGATCGGTGGTTCGGTGTAATTAGACCAAAGGTTCATTTTGCACCGGAGTTCTCCTTTAACAAACTAACAGAACATAATGGTGACAGTATTCTTCATGCTGCTCTGTTTATTCAGTTTTGTAGTCAGGAATCTTGGAGTGATTTTGGACAGTAGTCTGAAGTTCGATAAACAGGTAGACTCTGTGATCAGGGCAAGTTTCTTCCAGCTTCGTCGGTTGGCCAAAGTCAAACCATTCCTCAGCTGTAGTGACCTTGAGAAAACAATCCACGCTTTTATTAGTTCACGCTTGGACTACTGCAATGCCCTCTACATCGGGGTAAATCAGGCCTCTCTGCACCGTCTACAGCTTGTCCAGAATGCAGCGGCCCGGCTTCTTACCAACACCTGTAAACATGACCACATCACTCCTGTCCTGCAATCTCTCCACTGGCTCCCGGTCGAGTTCAGAATCCAGTTTAAGATCCTACTGTTCGTTTTCTGCTCCATCCATGGCCTTGCACCTCTTTACTTGTGTAACATGCTGACCCTCCACCAGCCCAGCAGAGCCCTGCGCTCCTCTGAACAACATCTGCTGGTGGTCCCACGGTCCAGGTGCAAAAAGTGGGGTGATCGTGCCTTTGCGGTAGCGGGGCCAAAACTCTGGAACGCTCTGCCCCTGGAATTACGCTCCATCATGGGCTTGCCCTTGTTCAGGACCAGGCTGAAGCACCATCTCTTTAGATTGGCTTTTGACACCTGACGGACAACTGATTAGCATAATGATTTTATAGATGTTCTGTTTTTTATTTTATTGTATTGTTTTTTGATTTTTTTTTTTTTTTTTTTTTGACTGTACTTTTGTCTCTGTCCAGCGCTTTGATCAACTTTGGTTGTTGTAAAGCGCTTTATAAATAAAAATTGATTGATTGATTTATTGACAAGACGTTTTAAAAGTGAATTTTTAGGCTGGACTGCCTCAGCGGACATCAATGTCACGACGAGTGAGAGGACCAATCAAATCAAAGAAGGCGGAGCTTCACTGTTCACAGATTCCAAACCTGAATTCCAGGTGATGCTTCAGTGTCAATGGTGAAAGAGTGTGAGGTAAGACAATACCTTACTTTATACTTTATAAGATACTTTATTTCAGCTTATTTAGTTGAACTTGATATACTAAATGAACTAAAACAAAACTTTTTAAAATGATTAGACATAGACAGAACCACACATCAAATTCACTAAAATTTTAAATAAAACAAAATTGAAAACAGAAAATATATAAATAAAACTCATTCAAACTATTGAGGTGTCTAAGTTGCAACATCTAGCTACTGGAGTGCCTCAGGGCTCAGTGCTGGGACCGCTTTAACAAATTTACTAAAATTTTAAATAAAATAAAAATGAAAACAGAAAATATATAAATAACAAGTATTTCAAACAATTGAGGTGTCTAAGACCAACATCTAGCTACTGGAGTGCCTCAGGGCTCAGTGCTGGGACCGCTTCTCTTCTCCATCTACATGTCATCACTAGGACCTGTCATTCAGAAACATGTTTTTTCCTATCACTGCTATGCTGATGACACACAACTCTACTTCTCATTCCAGACAGAGGATCTGACGGAGCTGCTCGCATCTCAGCCTGACAGACAGACATTTCTTCAACTAAACCTTGTGAAGACAGAACTGTTGCTTTGTGGTCTCAGCCAACCCAATACTTCATCACAACTTCTCCATTCAGCTGTAGGTTCATCATCCATAACTCCATCCAGGACAGCCAGGAACCTTGGAGTTGTGATTGACGATCAGTTAAACTTCACATTACATAAGAGTGCAAGCAGATTTGTCAAAAACAGCTTCAGAATCATGAATATTGTTATTCTGGTGTCTCTATTGTCCAGTGCATTGGGTTTCAGCACCAAGTCCATCCTATTCATTTACACACACAATGTAATATCAAATCTAGCATTTTAATCAACAGTACATTTTTTGTTAACCTTTTATCATGTCTTGGAGTATCGCAATAATATGGCATCGTGAGTTCAGTATCGTGATATGTATCGAATCGTGACATGAGGGCATCATTACACCCCTAAGAGGCACAGTTAACATTTTTATGGTTTTAGTTTTAACTATAATAACCATGCTAATTGAATGTTGCTTGTTCCACAGCCATATTTAAATAATGTTCATTTTTTAACAGACTAAATTTTCACAATGAGCACATCTATGCTGATTCTAAGCAATTTGAATAAATGCATTTAAAAAACATGATTATTTAAATGAAACCAAATAGATGCAAATTATAAAGCATGCAATGTTTCTGACCTTGTCTGACAAATATGCATCACGTTAAGTTTATTAATTTTTGCTAAAACTGTGCAATGCAAAATCTTACTGTAAATTTAGGCCTGCACGTGTTTTTTGAGTGGGTTTTACCAGCAGCTAAATCCTAATACACGAAACAAAAAACACAGTGCATGATGGACATGCGTTCGCAGCACAGCATTATATCATGAACTTCTCAAAGTACGAGAAACGCATCGGACGCTGGAAGGCATCAGTCGCCGACAGCTTTCATCCGCGCCGCGAGTTCATCATTAATCTGTATCTCATTACCGTTCCACTGCAAATCCATTCACTGCGTCGCTCATTTCAAAGACAACCTTTGGAATTTTAATTTGCGGAAACGATAAATGCGTCGGCGGGGCCTTATCGTGTTTCTCCACCGCCATTCGGCACCGAAACGCAGGGGGTCTTTAGGCCCGTCGGTCCTGAAAGCTTGTAAAGCATCTTCCCATCCCAGAGAAACACTGAGCGCTGGCTTTGATGTGGCGTCCCACTCATCACTAGATTATAATATCAGACAGATACAGTCCTCACAACTAAGAGCTTCCCTGGCTTTCATATTCCGACGATCATTCACCCTCTCCGCAAACGTAATTTCATTATGCGGACTCTGTCTATGTCACCTCTTCGTCTGCGTCTGGCTGATATCCTTCTCGCCGCTCGCCTGTCAAGCTCCTGATGGGAAACCAATTGGAATAAAAATCCACAAACGAGATCAGAGAGACAGAAAGAATGAACGTGTCTAAATAGGAGAAGTGTGTGTGTACGTGTGCTGAAAAATAACCCTTATCGGAGAGCTTTATCACTGAACTTTGACGTTTATGTGTTTGATTATTACACGCGTATATCTGTATTCTGAGAAGAAAAGGCTCTATATGGAACCAGTTCCGTTAGAATGGGATCATTTGATGAATTTAGTGTCAGTTAATTCATTTAGTTGTAATTCATTTTTAATTTAAATTACATTTAATTAATTAAACAGCTTGTAGACATACTTTATGAAATAACCTGTTATACATGAAAGTATTAAGACATTTCTCTTTATATAGAACATTTTGTGCCATAAAAGATTCTTTAAAATTATATAGAACCTTTTTGGTTGCACTTTATTTTGATAGTCCACTTTAGATATTCTACTTACTACACATAACTTTGCAACTACATGTCAACTAGCAGTCAATAGACTGTTTGCTTGATATCACTTTATTTTGACGTTTTTAAGAAACTTACAAGTCAACTAACCCTACTAACGGTCTACTAATACTCTAATTAGAGTTAGTTGACATGTAGTTGTAGTTACTTATAGTTAGAATGTCTAAAGTGTACTATAAAAAAATAAAGTGATTTTTTCTAAGACGTACAGATAAACAATAAACATAATAATCAATAAACAGAAGAAAACAACCCAGCTAACAGGAACGTTCTGGCAAAAGTTATGAACAGAAGTTCCAGTAATGTTAATAGAACTTTCGTAAGTTGGCAAAACTCAAAACATTTAAGGCAATCAATTGCCTAAATATTTTTAAGTTATGAAATTCAAAGTTTAAGTAAGCAGAACTAGCAGATTTTTATTTTGAACTTATACATTTTAATTGTTCTTAACTTGAAATGTTTGAGTACACTAATTCATACAATAAACTTTCATGTAATCTCAATGTGAACACTTTTATTAGTATAAACTTAGTTGAGCTGTTAACATATTAGCAATAGTGTGTTATACAGGAGCACTTGCTGTATGAGAGCAACTATATAAAGGTATTATTTGCTCATGCTCCACTCGTCACCATGATCATAACTATCCTAAAACCAACATTAACAGAAATTCTTCTAAATTACCATAACGAAACATTAATCACTACTAAATCTCCCACTTAACATTAGTCTGGCAGTGGCACACACAAAAAAAACATTATATTACACTTCATTTTAGCATTTACTCTCCCTTTTGAGTGCCATCAGCAAAGCATGCTGGGAAATAGACATCCCAGCCGTTTCAGTGAAACTTAAGTTCGTCTAAATTCAATGAAACAGTTCAGTTTACTTAAAATGTATCACTTCTGTGAACTTGAAAGCAAAATGAAGTGCTAAATACTCATAAAAGTTCATTTGACTGAACTAATTAGTTTACTTTAAGTTTGTCCCACTAAAACCAATTAATTATTTTGAGCGTTAGGCCTATTACCAACACAATCCAATCTGATCATCGTTCGACCGGACATAACTGTTTTATATATATATAATTTATATTCGGGAAGTGACATCAGGAAGCGGCGTAACACACACATGAGGACAGGAGTGACGGCGGTGTGTAGATCGAGTTACTCTCACACTTCTGCTGGTTTGACTGAGATATCTAATCCTGTGTGAATTGGCCATTAATATTACAGACGTCCTGTGGTAAAATTGCATTACTCCATCTACCATTGTACAGCTAATCCCGTTCGAATAGGGCTTAAAAAGTTATTTTGGGAACTCAAAATGGTTATTCAATGGCATCACTAGCTTTTCATGGCGATAACTAATGGCGGAAAAAACACACTTTTTGGCCTTTAACATTTTTGAAATGTAACCACTTGTTTCGGAGAGTTCAGAGAACATTTAAAAGTAACATTATGCAAAATAAATAAAAAACTGGACGTTTTGAACATTCAGAGAACAGTAAGAAATAAAGATAAAAATCGTGGTGTGAGCGAGACTGGATTCCCCGTGACAGACACACGATAAAGAGAAACAGAGAGAGAGAACGAGCGAGCGAGACTAAGGCTGTTCTCATGACATCTACAGCGGAAACAACACGAGCAGCTGACGGCTTCCACACACACACACACACACACACACACACACTCTTCTCTCGCCGGCCTGAAGCGCGTGTGAAACGGTGGGATGACGTTCAGTGCTAAAGCAGAGGCTTCAGACGCGGTGGATCTGTGCGCTTCTGAGGACGTGTTGAAGATAATTACCAACATCACCTTTAAAAACCACTGGAAAATACAATCCTCACGTACTGGTGCTACATCACACCGAGTCCAGTGTCTTCTGCTCAACAAAGCTTTGATCATTATATGATCAAAAATACAGTAAAAATTGTGAAATATTATTCCAATGTAAATCATCAGTTCTCTATGTGAATATACAGTAAAGTGTAATTTATTCCTGTGATCAAAGCTGAATTTATCATCATTACTCCAGTCTTCAGTGTCACATGATCTTCCAGAAATCAGTGTAATATGATGATCTGATGCTCAAGACACATTTATGATTATTATTAATGTTGAAAACTCATATTTCCGTGGAAAACTTCATACATTTTCTTTGTCATGATTCTTTGATGAATGGAAAGTTCAAAAGAACAGTGTTTATTGCAATATTTTGTGACATTATTAATGTCTTTACTGTCACTTTTGATCAATTTAATGCGTCCTTGATGAATAAAACCATAATTTTTTTTAATATGCAGTAAAAAAAAAGAAGAATAATTATAGTAGTTTACTTTGATACTGTACAATGACCATATTCAGGTACTTCAAAGAATATAATTTACATGAATTAATTTAGCACATATATATAACCAACATGGTAATGCAAGACAATTATATTTTTTCTTGCTTTCCAGTTTCCAGGTCAGAATCTTGTTTTCTCTTTGAATTAAAAAATGTTCTGTCCGCACTGGCAGATATTTGTTCTTGTTTTAAGAAAAATCTCTTTGCTTTATATCTTCAGTCATTTTGTTTCTCCAGTAAATGCTTATTATCCTGATTTAAGCATGTTCACAAGTTTGCACTGGAAAACATTACTTTCAGCAAGGGTTATCCCAACCCATAGTTGGGTTACTCGTTGGGTTAACCCAACATTATTAAGGCGAGACACGGCAGGCAAAAACATCTTAGATTTTTGGATATTTGTCTTCAATAAAATGTCTACTTTCAGACTTGTGGTGAAAAAAAGTCTGAAATACACATTTAGGTCTTTATTTCACTGCACTGTCTGTTTGCGTCTGTAGATTTCTCATAAATTCATCAACAGTTGGCGTTATAAATCATCATGATCCACGATCTCTGTCTCCGGTCATCACACACACCGCTGGAAAGCTCTCTCTCTCCTGTACAATGCTGTCGGATCCAAATATGGTCATTTCCTGTTTATCAGCAACCAATCGTGAAAGTAAAAGGGTGAATGCGCAATCTCATTGGCTGATGATAAATCTTTAAAGCCTGTTTTCTCAAAATGACTTTTCTCTCATTCTCCAAGTCCGAAATCTCCACTTCAGTCGCACCGATACACACCAAACCTTCCAGTCTTGTGCCTAGTTATATTATGAAGACATGTACAGAGGGATTTGTACATATATTATTCCTAGCCTGATTTATATAACATTTTATTCCAAAAAACATGGCGAAAATCTTTTTTTTAAGGCTATTGACAGTATATTCTGATTTACAGGATAACAAAAGTCGCTATCCATAAATCACTCTCATTTTTCCCCATCTAATATGTGAACACGATGACATTTTTTTTTTAACCTGGCTTTATCCAATACTCAGATTTCGTTTTTTAAAATATATGCAAATTAGTGCATATTTAATTAGATATTGCCTAATTTGCATATTTCAACATTAAATTACAGAAACCTTGTTTTACATTTTTTTCTCATCTTAATGTAGATAATCAACTGGGAAAGTTTCATGGTGATATCTGCTAGTTAAAAATGTTACCCTATTCACCTGTAGAGTCTCGCCTTCAGTGAGCAGCATGGTACAATGCAAAATATATATATATATTTTCTAGTTTCCAGGTCAGATTCTTGTTTTCCCTTTGAATTAACATTATTTTTATGACCCAATTCACAAACATTTGATACATTTCTTCGAGGCTTCACTAATTTAGCTTCTCCAGTAAATGCCTCATGATCTGAGCATGCTCACAGGCTGGCACTGGACAACCCCAGTCTGACCGTCAGCAAGGGTTTCATTCTTACCTGGGTGAAGAAGGGCTCGTAGATCTCCACGCCTTTATCGGAGCCCTGCGAGAGCACGTCGCGGCCGCGGTGCCAGCTGTAGCGGATGGGCGGGTTGGAGTTGGCCACGCAGCGCAGGAACACCGTCCGCTCGTAGTAGAACTGCTCCTTCGCTTCCCCGATACTCTGATGAACCGTCACCACGGGGTCGTCCAGATCTGAACACACACGCACAGCATCTCAACACAGCTCAGCTCATCTTTTATGTCCAACAACAAAACATACTAATGAAAAAATGTTGCAACATACCGAAAGAAGTATTTCAATATGTTCGAAAAGGAGCTTATCATTTCTGCAACTAAAATCTATGAAAATATTTGTTTCTGGTAAGTGCACCTTTTCCCATCGCATATTTTAGCAAACATCATAAATTAGGTGTAGGACTTTAAGTCCCGCTGTAGTCAATCATTTTATCCCTTAAAACTCATCTGTGATCACCGAAATTACATATTTTTTCTTTTCTTTATGCCTTAAAATATCTTGAATGTAACTCGAAACCCTTGCCTCATTTAGTATGCGCGGCTCTATGAATATGCAAATGAGCCCCGCCTCCACTCACTCACTCACTCAGAGATCCACTGGTTGACGATCACACGTTGATCTAATTGGTTACAAGGTAGTGTGTGACGTCAGAAACACCAGCGATTTCAAACCGTGTTTTTGAGACTGTCTTTGGTTCACTGCAGTTTTAAGCAGAAAATACTCAGCAATGCTGTCCACTTATGAACTTACACATGCTGTGTGTTACAGCAGATTAATAACACCACATACACACATAAACTACATTAAAAGCTTGGATATTGTAACTACAACATGAATTATATTCTGGCAAAATCATTTTTGTATGCAGCGAGTATGTTTCTGTGTTGTTGTTTCTGCCAAACAATTCTAAATAAAAGAGCCTTTTTTTATCTCAAAATTCTGACTTTTCCCCTTGCAGGTCCAAGTTTAGACGCAATGTTTAATTATATTTTATAAATCCTAATACTGATTTTAGAGGTTTTAAAACTAATGAACCGTATTGTAAAGTGTTACCATGTTTTTTATTGGTTATGCAAACTTTAACATCATTCTTCAAACATTGAATGTTACATTTGAATGAACATTCCAAAATAAGTTGCAACATTTAAAAATGTAACATTCCAAAAGCAACACTTAATAACTTTTAAATGAACATTCTATTAGAACTTTGAGGGAACGTTCCCTGTCAGTGGTGTATTTCAGCACAGCCGTGAATGAAGCAAACACTAGCCGCGTTCCCATTATTCTTCAAATTGCGCAAATTGAAATTGAAATTGAAAATACACTCAATGGAAACACGTCAATTTCCCCAAAACTCCCATTCATCACAAAAAAGTTTCTACGCTCGCATGAGGAGGTTTTTCAGGCAATTCGAAAAAGGAATATTAAGCAGATTAAAAACACCACAGACACATAAACAACATTAACAGCTGGATTCTCTGGGTTTAAACAGCACCAGTTGTGTATGCATCTGCTCGACTACAGAAGATAAAGATTTGCTCCGCTGTCTCGGAGAGAGTGAAATACTGCGACTGACGGAATCACTCAACGCTTTCATCGGCTTTTCCAGGAGGAGAACGAGCATCATTCCCGGTGCTGCCGGACGGCTCTATTTATACGCTCCTCTGGAGGACCGATTGACGCCGTTGATCAATGACCTGACAGGACGATCCTTCACGCGAGGGACGCTGAACACACACCAGCTGGACCACCGGTGTCCTCCACACACACACTCATACAGCGTTAGCGTTAGCACACGAGCATTCCCAGCGGACACGGCTTATCTCGTACTCTTAAAGGACATTTCAGGAAGATTTAGTTGAAGTTGAGATGCTTCTTCTAGTATATACAGTAGTGGTATATATGATCCTACAAGCTTGAATAGAGCATCAAAATATGAGGAAAATATTTGAGAAATGTTCTGTTTTTCTTTTGTACTTTGATTAACATTAAAGTGGGTTTATTCGGCTGCTGTCACTTTAAGATCTAACGCACAACACACGGATCTCACACGCATCCCGTTTCTCACGCTCATTTAACTTAATTTTACTCATTAAAGACTGTGCTTGCAAGGATACTCGACAAAACAGGTATTTTGCTTTGTTTCGCGAGAGTTAGCTCTCCCATATCTGTCTTTGAGAAATTATTGAATGATTAATTCTGTGAGATGGGTGTTTAACACAGCGCAGAATTGGACAGATTTACTGGTTTCTCACGGAAACGTTCTCGCGTGTGGAATCCAAATGACACTTATGGTAAATCTGATGTCATTTCACTTGCTAATTCTTGCTATTAATACTTTAAAGACACGCATTAGCATAACCGGGCGAGTTCCTTAGTGTGAAGTGCGATATTTTCATCATGAACTCCAGCGAGTTTGACCAGCAATATCATGGATCTGAATCAAAACTGATTACAAATGACCTTTTCATCCCATAACCGCACTAATAACATCCTCTACTTATACCATTAAGAAACACAGAACAGATTTTAGTGTCTCCTCTCGCGCGCCGAAGACCCGAGCGTAATCAGCGAGTGGACGCCGCCACCTTGAATGCTGATTCCTCACTTTCATTAAGACATGTTCTGCACCGCAGGCCCTTAATCAAAATCTAGAGGCGGTCAATACTTCATCCAGGATCCATTATCGCAACGCAGGTAGAGCAATTACCTTCACGGAGACAGCTACACGCACACAATGAAGCCATCGAGTCGGCCGTTGTGGCGGAGCAGATTGTTTTAAATAAATACACTGATTCATTACACCGATGTGGGAACAATTCAGAGCCATTTTTGTTTCAGTTGGCATGAAGGTTATGATTATGCAACTAGATATGTGACCCTGTGACCCAAACCCAGTCTGGAGCCGCACGGGTATATCTGTGGCAATAGCAACTATACATTGTATGGGTCAAAATTATAAATTTTTCTTTTATGCCAAAAATCATGAGGATATTAAGATCATGTTCCATGAAAATATTTAGTAAATGTCCTACCGTAAATATATAAAACATGTATTTGTGTGAGTGAATGCAGCACAATCGTGAACATAAATGCACAACTTTAAAGGAACACTCCGACTTTTTGGGACTTTAGCCTATTCACCTTATCCCCCAGAGTTAGATAAATCCATACATACCTTTTTCATCTCCGTGTGTGTTATGAGTCTGTTTGACGCACCCACCGCTAGCCTAGCTTAGCACAAAGACTGGATATGAATGGTTGCAGCTAGCATACTAATCCAAATAAGTGACAAAATAACGCAAACATTTTCCTATTTACATGTTGTGATTTGTATAGTCACAGAGTGTGCAAAAAACAAAGTCAAATGAGACACAGACATATTTTAACCGTATAAATACTGGGAACTATATTCTCTGAAGGCGAAGCACTGCTACTTGGGCGGAGTAATAACCGCAGCACCTGAGACGCGCCGTGCTGAGGAGCAGAGAGTTCGTTCAGAGCGCGTCTCAGGTCAGGTGCGTCTCAGGTGCGCGTCTCATATGACTTTGTTTTTTGCACACTCTGTGACTATACAAATCACAACATGTAAATAGGAAAATGTTTGCGTTATTTTGTCACTTATTTGGATTAGTATGCTAGCTGCAACCATTTACATCCAGTCTTTGTGCTAAGCTAGGCTAGCGGTGGGTGCGTCAAACAGACTTATAGCACGCACAGAGATGAAAAAGGTATGTATGGACTTATCTAACTCTGGGGGATAAGTTGAATAGGCTAAAGTCCCAAAAAGTCGGAGTGTTCCTTTAAAGGAGATTTTCTCAATGTTTACATTTTTTTGCTCCTCAGATTCCAGATTTTCAATAGTTGTGTCTCGACCAAATACTGTCCTGTCCTAACACACCACACATCAGTGGAGAGATTATTTATTCAGCTTTCAGATGATCTATACATCTCAATTTAAACATTGTGACCCATGTGACTGGTTATGTGGTCTAGGGTCACATATGAGAGTTATATCTTCTGCATAGTTCACTGCGACTCCTGAATCGTTTTGAGGTCTAAAATTTTAAAGTTTAAAATTGTATTTCCAGTATTTATATTGTACATAATAAATAATAGAGACATTCATGTTTAAATATATAATTATCTGCTGTATTCAAAGTCAGCCACATGTGGTTTTTGACAACTGAAAATGGGTAAAATTCAACAATTTACTCATAGAGCCAGCTTGAGATCCTCATATCTCTGCAATTTAACCATATTCGGCATCAAAATTGGAGATACAAAGAGAATTGTTTGTTGACAACCCGAATCTAAAAGCATATTAATATATATTTAATACTTCTTGAGTTACAGGCATGCAAACTTTGGAAAAAGAACATGTTTTAGAACGAGATACGTTTCTAGTTTCAACATTATTTGTTCTTCAAACATTCCTCTTTAAAAGAAAAAAGTATCAGCTGAATGCGCAGTCACACACGTTTTGTTTTTGACCACTGAAAATGTGTCAAATTCAACCATTTACTCCTGGAGTCACATTGAGATCCGCATATCTCTGGGATTGAATCATATTAGGCCTTAAAATTGGAGATGCCAAGAGAAAAGTTTGTTGAAAACCAGAATCTAAAAGCGTATTAAGATATCTTTAATACTTCTTGAGTTACACACATGCAAACTTTGGAAAACAAATATATTTGTCACTCAGTTAAGTTCTAAGCAAATGTTTTGATAGAGGGAAACAAGATACATTTCTAGTTGTTATTTAACATTATAACATTATTTGTTCTTCAAACATTCCTCTTTAAAAGACAAAAAGTAGCAGTGGAATGGAAAGGAAAGTGACCCACATTTGGTTTTTGACTGGAAATGTGAACAATTTACTCACATTGATCCTCATATCTCTGGAATTGATCCATATTGGGCATTACAATTGGAGATACGAAGAGAAATGTTTGTTAAGAACCAAAATCTAAAAGGATGCTGAGATATATTTAATCCTTCTTGAGTTACAGCCATGCACACTTTTTAAAAAAGGTGCTTTTTCACATTTTTGAACCGTCAGCATTGGCAACAAGATGCAACAATGCAACCGGGATTGAGTAAGTCAGCAGATTTCACTAACAAACCTATCTATCTATGTGTACAAAATAAAATAATGAAGCTGCCATCTTTCTAACGTAATTGTCCCCCTCCTGTAATTTGGCTCTAAATGAATATAGTGAATTACTCCATAAATATGCATACATGGCATTTAATATTTTGGCATTTTTTCTCCCTATAATGGAATCTAGCTGATTTTTCCTCTCAAAGCTACTATTTTTACACAGAAAACGGGCGCCCAAATGTCAGCCGGGTCTCCGGTGTCGCGTGTAATCCAGTCAGGACTCTGATTAGTGTCGCCCGGTCGGGGTGGATTTAATTCCAGCGCTGTAACCGACAGCTTGATAGGCCTAATGGGGGTTTTCTGTAGCGACGCCTATAGATTACCGCAGGAGATCGCTGTGCGTTTGATTAAACTCGCAGTCTGCGCCGCCACTGTTGTGATGGCATCTAACGGAGAGATGGAGTGAAGAGAAGCGCTCGGTTCTTGCCCTCCACGTGCTTATTAAAGCCCAGCGCTGTCCTGCTGCTTCTTCCACATCGCCTGCGAAGTTGTATACCTTTAACATGGATTACACTGAAGATTTTTTTGGTCTGCAGTTTTGGTCCTCCATATATTCCGTTTAATTTATATTATATATAAATTAATACTTTTATTCATCAAGGACACATTAAATTGATCAAAAGTTTCAATAAGGACATTTATAATGTTAGAAAATATTCTATTACTACTTACTAATGCTGTTCTTTTGAACTTTCTATTAATAAAAGAATCCTGAAAAATAAAATGTATCACGTTTGCCACAGGAATCTGAACTATTTTTAATATTGCTAATCATAAATGTTTCATCAGATCATCATATTATATTGATTTTTGGAGGATCATGTGACACTGAAGACTGGATTAATGATGATAAATTCAGCTTTGATCACAGGAATAAATTACACTTTACTGTATATTCACATAGAGAACTGATGATTTACATTATAATAATATTTCAAATTTTTTACAGTATTTTTGATCAAATAAATGCAGTGCTGAGCAAAAGAGACTTTACCAAAATATCACCAACTCCAAACCTTTGAGCTACTTAACATTAACACAACAACGACCTACATAAAGTCACATACTGTACATGACCACCAGACCGGGCGAATAAAACACACACATCTGCTTTGCATGGCATCAAAACAGGCACGCTGTAGCAAAAGTTGATGATAGTTTGTTTGAAATTCATCATATTCTTAAATTTACATATTTATCCATTTGAGCTCCCAGGTCCCAATTCATGTTTATGAATAAATAAACTACACACTACAGAAGATGCACATCAGCAGAAAGCATTTACTCATTATCTTAAAGTCACTTGTCCACTGTAAAAAAAAGAAAAGAAAAAAAAACGGTGAAATTTATGGTTAAAAAAGAAAAATCGTCAGCTGTGCTTTCGAGAATTTTAACAATAGTGTAGCAATGTTTTAGGTTTTGCGGATTGAACTTATATTTTACTTACAGTAAAAAACACGCCGTTTTCGTGTGTGTATCTTTAAATGCAAATGAGCTGCTGGTCCCGCCCCCTTTTCCAGAAGAGGGCGGAGCCTTTACAGCTCGTGCCTCGGATGGCAACAACAAAACAGGGGAACATCATGGGGCCGTTTCCAGAAATCTACAGAAGAACTGAGTAAGAACACGGTAATTTACAGTGTTGAGCTGTAGTAATGTTGAGTAAACACTGATGGAAGAATCAGCGGCTGTTTGATGAAATCATAGATAAGACGTAATGGTTTAAGAGTGAAAAAGGCAACTAAACCAATAACTTTATCTAAAATAACCGTACTCATTAACTTGTCTTGAAGGGCCCTATCTTGAACACAGCACAAATGACTTTGTTCACGACGCATGTACAGTATCATTCCTATTCTGCACCCGCACACAGATGCGCACAATTGTAAAAAAACAATTGTTGAAATTAATGGTAAATGCTGTGCTTTCCATAATTTTACCTTAAAAAAATAGTGTAGCAATGTTTTAAGTTTTACGGATTGACCTTATGTTTACAGTAAAAAAACACGCCGTTTTCGTGCGTGTATCTTTAACTGCAAATGAGCTGCTGGTCCCGCCCCCTTTTCCAGAAGAGGGTGGAGCCTCGGATGGCAACAACTAAATGGGAAATTCGGATGGGAAACATAATGTGGACCTTTCCAGAAATATACACAAAACATACAGTTAAAACATGGTAATGTACAGTGTTACTGTAAATATATACTATAGTAATGGTGAGTAAACAGCAGTGACGGAAGATTCAGCGGCTTTTTGATGAAATCACTGAGAAACTCAGTGAAACTCAGTTTATGGGTGAAAAAGGCAACTGAACCGTTAACGTTCTCATCGACGTGTCCGTCTACAGACAGGCTGTGGTCTTGCCCGCACAGGTTTCACCCCCCCGCTGAGCTCAAACACACACTTGATGGATGATCACACATATCAGGAGCGGACGCTGAGATCCTGACCCTGCAGGCGAGAGATGAAGTGTCCGTATCGCCCGACCAGAACCACTCCAGTCAGTTCTCAGAGGAAAGCTGCTTCACCAAGGAAGGAATGCGACGCTTTAAAACGCAACACACAAACCCAATTCCCTCGTCTGCAATTATGCATTCAGCAAAACCCAATCGATGGATCCTCTCCATCTCGAACCGCGGGCTTTTATAACACACGGCCATGATATAACTGTCAACCACAGCAAAATCTCCAGTGTTGAAATCCTGGTGTTAAAGACTCCTAGAGTAAAGAGTTAATTTTCTGGTGTTGAATTAACACTGCTAGTGTAAACCGCACCCTCTGGCTGGTGAAAATAAGTAGAGTTAAATCTATAACACCGAGAGAGTGTAATTAGTTACATCCGGGACATTTACGCGCCGGGCGCGACGAAACGAACTGAAACTTTTTTCAAAGACGCCATTTTCTTTGACTCGCGCCGCAAGTCATATAATGAGAGACAACGCAGATATAATATAATATTAAGTGTTTATATATGCATTTTATATCATTTTATTAAATCATATTGTTTTATAACAATATGTATGTGCTGTGCACGGCTAAACCGCTCTCAGAAAGGCATTTCCGTCGACGCGCGATGAGGAGCAGACCAGGATGAGGTTGCTTTTATACAGGGAAACGACGAAAGTACGTGTTTTGTCTAATCTACAATATGTATTTTTATTACATATTGATTTATAGCGATATTTAAATGTTCTGCGCGCTTAACCGAGCCGAAACTTTTCTCAAAGGCGACATCTTTGGCTCAATACGGAGCTGACGACGACGAGGTTTGCTTGTAACGTTAACAGGGAAAACTCCGAAAGTAAGTGTTTTTAACCAAATTTATAACATGTATTTCATGGCATTATATTGTTTTATAACGATATTTATATGATGTGCGCGCCTAAACCTTTCTCACAGACTAACGTTAGGCCCGTTACATCTTTGACTCGTGACGCAGTGCAGACACGGAGTTTGCATTTAACAGTGAAAACACAAAGTAAGTGTTTTAACTCATTTACAATACGTATTTCATAATGATATTTTTTATGACAATATTTGTGATGTGCAAATATCATAATGTATTTATCCTCAAACTATCTTTTACTCTCGTTTGCCAGCACACCTATCTTAACTGAAAACAGAACCTCAACTCCACAAACTTCGGACCAACAACGCACGGGAAATTGCCACTTTATTTCCTTATTTAGAGGAACACGTTTTTTTAAATGGGTAAGTAATTCTTTCAGATTCAATATTTATGCAAAATGTATTTGTCAGATTAAATTTAGGTTGATGTTTGGATAAGCTTTCATGTTTAAATGTATTGATTTAGCTATTTGTGTTTGCTAGGAGCATTTCTATGATGCACCTAACGTTACCAGGCTTGGTGTTTAAAGACTTAACGTTATACTAGAACCTAGTGAAGGTAAGATTTAACACAACATATGAGAGAATCATGTGCATAAAGGTAAAAAAAATAATCATTGTTTTGTTGCCATTTGGTATAACTAGATTTTTTTGTGTTTCATAACACTCATTTTGAATTTGTCAAATTACTTTACAAAAGTAAAGGCCATTGCACACTGAGTCCGAATTTTTCGTATGTGTTTTTTCGTCAAAGAAAAATTGTCAAAGCACAATTCAAACTGCTTGTTACGGATGCGAAAAACGCAGAAAATCAAACCCGTTTAGATTTTTTTTTATGACGGATGAAAGTTTCGGAGGCAGTGTGCAAGCGTGATTGACATAACGTGAGGTCGTATTTATTTTTTAACTTGTGGAAATTTTGGATTTCTTAATTCTTTTTTTCTTTTCTTTTGACTTAAAATGAATTTTCAAACCAATTGTTTTCATGATTTGACAGGTAGATGTTTTCTTGCTTTTTAATTTTAGACTCAACTGATTGGGAAATCCCTGCCCATCACCTGCCCCCAACATCACAAAGCCACCAGAAGGGAACAACGATTCTTCCGGCAGCTGACCATTTAGTGAGATTTCGTAATGTGCGTGTCTTAATTTATTCCTAAAGGGTTAGTTCACCCAAAAATGGAAATTATGTCATTAATTACTTACCCTCATCTCGTTCCAAACATGTAAGACTTTCTTTCATCTTCACAATACAAATGAAGATATTTTTAATGAAATCTGAAAGCTTCCTGTCCCTCCATTGACAGTCCACGCAACTACCACTTTCAAGCCCCAGAAAGGTATAAAGGTATATCATTAAAGTACTCCATGCGACTCCAGTGGTTTAATATCAATTTGACTATGCAAGTGCTGTGTTTGCAGCAATAAAACATTTACCACTTAATTTATAAAATAGTAATTTCCAACATGCGTTCATGAGAACATTACAACTCGTGCATGTTGTTGACGTGAGAGCAGATGTTAAGCGTGCATTGAAGATTAATAATTTGTAAATAAAGTTGAGTTTTTTTGTTTGTTTTTCGTGCAAACAAAGCACTCTTGTTGCTTTGTAATAAAACAAATTGAGGTTAAACTTGAGTCACATGGATTACTTATGATTTATTTTATACCTTTCTGTGGCTTTGGAATTTATAGTTGAAAAGGCTGTTGATGAAGGGACAGAAATCTCTTAGATTTTATAAAAAATATCTTCATTAATTGTTCCGAAGATGAGCAAAACTCTTACTGGTTTGGAACAACATGAGGGTGAATAATTTGACAGAATTTACTTTTTTTTGTTGTTGAATTAAGTCTTTTATTTACTTGGAAAAAAGTAAATTCAAGTCTTAATCTAACCAAAATAGTTTCTTGTTTGAGTCACAAAAGTCTAAGATGATTTAACTTTTTCCACCATAAACTTGTATTTATAAAACACAAAGTATTAATTGTAATTGGTCTGGTTTTGTGTTGTGTAGGGAACCAGCACTCCAGGATATTTTGATAAAGTTGGATCTGCACGGCCTTTCCTGCTCTGTGAAACAACTATATATGCACTGAACTTTACTGTTAGCAACTGGACACAACTGATCCACTCATATCCTGCAACTGTTGTTCATCCGCTGAATGTTGTGTTGACTCAAGTACTGCTGTACTGTTGCAAAGTCGAAGGTACTCAACTTCACAGGACTTGCATTCACTGACATGTACAGGACTTGAAATATTACAGAGATACAGACAATTTGATGAGCAGCTTTCACATAATTATGATGACAGAAATGCCTTTATTGTGCCTTCATCATTTATTTTAAAAGTTAACCTATGATGTAAAGGGGCTTGTTCGTTAATAAAAAAAACTAGTTTGTTAAAACAACTGTTTGCATTTTGCCTTTTTTTAACCTTACAATGAAATGAATTCTACTATGTTCCCAGACTAAGGTTACAATTTAACTTTCTGGATTGTTTTGATGTGCATTCAATGTTAGGTTAAATTCTTTGCTTTTATACTCAATTTGAGTCCCATTTAACACTCCTGAAATGTATATATGACTCCCTCCATTTTGGAGTTAAAATAACACTTTTGAAAGTGTGAAATATATACATTACTCACGGAATACATTTGAACACTGTAAGTGTTCAAATGTACTCCATGAGTGATGTATATATTTCACACTTTCAAAAGTGTTATTTTTAAACACTGTAAGTGTTCAAATGTACTCCACGAGTAATGTATATATTTCACACTTTCAAAAGTGTTATTTTAACTCCAAAATGGAGGGAGTCATATATACATTTCAGGAGTGTTAAATGGGACTCAAATTGAGTTAAATGTACACTGGCGTTTTTGCTGTGTCAACTTCATAAAAGAATATGGAAGCCGCGCTCATAATTGGAAGCTTCTCTGGTCCATTATTCATGAATGTGGATCTACTGTACGGACTTGGGTTGAGGAGGGTTCTGGTAAACACATGCAACTCTGCAGTTAGGGTTAGGGTTAGGGTTACGTTTCATTGCAAGAAACGTTTCATTTCTGTTCTTCCTCAGAGATTCTGTCTCGCTTTCCAGCACAAATATCCAAACATTCTTAAATCAAGATGCATTTACTGGAGAAGAAGCACAATGACTGAAGATATTGAGTCAAAAATGTATCATAATGAAGTGAGTTTGTGCTGAAAATCTGAACAAATATCTGTCATGAGGTCAGAAAAATAATCTTAATTTAAAGCGGGAACTGGTTTATTTTTCTGACTCCATTGACAAATGTTTGTTGTTATTTTCAGCACAAACTCGTACATTTTTGACTCAATATCTTCAGTCATTGTGCTTCTTCTCCAGTAAATGCATCTTGATGTAAGAGTGTTTAGATGTTTGCGCTGGAAAGCGAGACAGAAACTCTGAGGAAGTGTGTGTTTGTACTGAGAAGCATCGCCACATTAAATATTATGTGCGGTAATAAAGCTGCTTTGAGACAATCTGTGCCGTATACAGCGCTGTGTAAATAATGGTGACGCCAGTTTGTTATGCTTTAAAAGACTCGTATTTTCACATGAAAGCGAGTTAAGTTCAGTCAAGCGCACGATATAAGACAAAAAATGCTTCAGGTTTTGCATCTGCAGCAACAAAAGTCCAACGATTGTAAATAATGAAACAAATTAATGAAATTTACCAGTCAAAAATATTTCTTGCCAAGCCATGAAACTGTATCTGCATTTTATTTGTCAAAATATAGTTCTGTGGATATGAGAAAATCAATATCTGGCTGTTGTTTCCTGCTGTATTTGTGCAGCATCACACACACCATCCCCATACTTGTGATTTACTGGAAATATGAGAAATATTACACACACATATGATGATTTGGAGAAACATAACTAGATATCTAGATTATTTTATTTACATATAATATGTATGTGCGTGTGTGTGTGTGTGTGTGTATGTATGCGTGTGTGTGTGTGTGTTCGTATGCGCGTGTGTGTGTGTATGTTCGTATGCGTGTGTGTGTGTGTGTGTGTGTGTGTGTTCGTGTGTGTGGGTGTGTGTGTGTGTATGTTCGTATGCGTGTGTGTGTGTATGTTCGTATGCGTGTGTGTATGTTCGTATGCGTGTGTGTGTATGTTCGTATGCGTGTGTGTGTGTGTGTACATGTTCGTATGCGTGCGTGTGTGTGTGTGTGTGTGTGTGTGTGTGTGTGTGTGTGTGTTCGTGTGTGTGGGTGTGTGTGTGTGTGTATGTTCGTATGCGTGTGTGTGTGTATGTTCGTATGCGTGTGTGTATGTTCGTATGCGTGTGTGTGTGTGTGTGTATGTTCGTATGCGTGTGTGTGTGTGTGTGTGTTCGTATGCACGCGTGTGTGTATGTTCGTATGCGTGTGTGTGTGTGTGTACATGTTCTTATGCGTGTGTGTGTGTGTGTATGTTCGTATGCGTGTGTGTGTGTTCGTATGCACGTGTGTGTGTGTGTGTGTTCGTATGCACGTGTGTGTGTATGTATGTGTGTGTGTGTGTGTGTGTGTGTGTGTATGTTCGTATGCGCGTGTGTGTGTGTACATGTTCTTATGCGAGTGTGTGTGTGTGTGTGTGTATGTTCGTATGCGCGCGTGTGTGTGTGTGTGTTCGTATGCGCGCGCGCGTGTGTGTGTGTGTGTTCGTATGCGTGTGTTTTTGTGTGTGTGTGTGTGTGTGTGTGTGTGTGTGTGTGTGTATGTTCGTACGTACGTGGTGTGTGTGTGTGTGTGTGTGTGTGTGTGTGTGTTCGTATGCGTGCGTGCGTGCGTGTGTGTGTGTGTGTGTGTGTGTGTGTGTGTGTGTGTGTGTGTGTGTGTGTGTGTGTGTGTGTGTGTGTTTGCTTCAGAAGGCCGTCCTGCTGCTTGAGATTCAACGAGCGCAAAACAAGTCCTGAATAATGCAGAGGACATTCTCATCTGAGAGCAGGAGGACGAGAGACTGCTTTACACTCTTCTGAAAAACATGAACAAACTCTGAACAAACACGTCACAATATTCCTCATTATAATAATTAATGCGCAGAATAAAGGGGCGGGGCCTGGTTGAGTTAGTTAGTAGTGTGTTAAACTGGCGGTTATGGTAAGGGGCGGGGCATTTCCCAAACACACTCGAAGCGCTCGACCAATCACAACACACTGCTCCAGCCGACCAATCAGAGCACAGTGTGCTTTTCAGAAGGAGGGGCTTCATAGAGACAGGAAGTAAACAGAGCGTTACTGACAGACTGGGAAGAGAGGAGCCGCAACAATGGAGAATATGAGGAGAATAATCAACATTCCAGCAGGAGAACCTGTTCTAGTCGAGCCTGAACTACAGCAAGACTTAAAGGGCAGAATAACACATGATCAGCAACTCCATGTTCTAGTAGAGGACAAACACAACATCAAAACAATTTGAAAGGTTGTGTTAACATGGAAAAATAATACCAGCATTACAGGATTAATGTCAACGCACTAACACAAGACTCATCAGGCTGCATTACACAACACACTGAGAGTAATTCTGCATCAAAAGACAAACATCCAGTATAATAAAGCAGAGAATCAGTTTCTCAGCGTTAATTAACCACTGAAGCGAGGAGTTTACAGTGATCAGGTCCGCACACTTCTGCTGATATACGGTCGATTTCAAGCGAGAGTACACATCCCTCTGCATTCACATTATTAATTATTCACACTAATTACTCACGCCTACTAAATCAAGCATCCGCATTACTAATGTTAGTGATTGGAACTAACTAACCGAAGCAAACGGAACCATACAGGTTTATTTGTGGGCGTTGATTGAATTTAAAGGTGCAGTGTGTGATATTTAGGAGGATCTGTTGACAAATGCAACATCATATACATAACTATGTGTTCAGTGGTGTGTAAAGACCTTACATAATGAGCCGTTGTGTGTTTATTAGCTTAGAATAAGCATTTCTCTCTACACACACCGCGGTCCGCTTACATCAACATGTTTCTACGGTGGCCCTGAGTGGACAAACACGTTTCGTCACTATGTTGTTCTTCATGATAAGAAGCGAACTAAACTCAGCGAATAAAACACTGACACAATGATGAACAGGTAACAATAATATCCGCAATAACATCATTTTACTGAATAGTAAAGTAAACATAATTTCTTAATGTATCTTCAAAGAAACCTTGACGCTTAACTGCTCTCAGATGACGACATCACTTCCTGTTGGCCACCGTAACTTCTGTTGGGTGCAATTCACAAACTCACCACTAGATGCAAAAATCACACACTGCACCTTTAAGACTAATAATGAGGGATATATTTAGTCATATTTTTTGTGTCATATCGTTAAATCTGTCATATGTGACCCTGATCCCAAACCCAGTCTGGAGCCGCACGGGTATATCTGTGGCAATAGCAACTATACACTGTATGGGTCAAAATTATCCATTTTTCTTTTATGGCAAAAATCATGAGGATATTAAGATCATGTTCCATGAAGATATTTAGTAAATGTCCTGCCGTAAATATATAAAACATGTATTTTTGTGAGTGAATGCAGCACAATCGTGAACTTAAATGCACAAATTTAAAGGAGATTATCTCAATGTTTACATTTTTTTGCTCCTCAGATTCCAGATTTTCAATAGTTGTGTCTCGACCAGATATTGTCCTATCCTAACACACCACACATCAATGGAAAGCTACTATGATGTACTGTATACATCTAAATTTATTCACAGATTGACCCATGTGACTGGTTTTGTGGTCCAGGGTCACATTTAGGCTCATTCTCTGCACGTCTTTATAGACTGACTGTCTTTGATTGAGTTTAAGACTCATGCATGTTATAAAATCGTTAAATCCGTCATTGAATCATTCTCTGCTTCATGTCTTCATCATTGCTCTTCTTCGTTCGGTGTGGCTGTTGATAGATCTCAGACGGCCCCAGACTCTTTCTCCCGGAGATGAAGATGAGGGAGTAATGAGAGCCGTGGGGAAGTGAGAGGAGTAATGAATCTCTTCCTCTGTTCTCTCTCGGAGACAGTGGCGTCTGCCGGCCTTCATCACCTCCACAATTCATCTCCGCGGAAAACAAGCCGCTGACCCGCGGCGCTCGAGACCAAACTCACACCACCACCACAACAAGACAAAACAAACGGCCGGGACGAGACGCTCCACGTAATTGACCGAATCAAGACGTCCACTATTGAAAGCAGAGCTCGAGAAACCTCAAACCAGTGCTAGTGTTGGAGAACAGCAGCAGATGTTCCTCTTCAGCTGCTTTCAGATAAAGAATAATATCATTAAAGTCCTCCTGTGGTGAAAATCACGCTTTTAATGTTGTTTATGTGTGTATGTGGTGTTTTTAATATGCTTTAAATCATGTGTAAGTTCATAAGTCGACAGCATTGCTGAGTATTTTCTGCTTAAAACTGCAGTGAACCAAAGACAGTCTCAAACACACGGTTTGAAATCGCTGGTGTTTCTGACGTCACACACTACCTTGACCAATCAGATCAACGTGTGATCGTCAACCAGTGGATCTCTGAGTGAGTGAGTGAGTGGAGGCGGGGCTCATTTGTATATTCATAGAACCGTATGAATATATGAATATAACCATACTAAATGAGGCAAGAGTGTCGAGTTACATTCAAGATATTTTAAGGCATAAAGAAAGTTTTTTCCAAGGAAAAAATGCTTAAATATGTCATTTTGGTGATCCAAGATTAATTTTAAGGGATAAAACTGATACTAGAAGTCTTTACTAATATTATAAGTGACTTCAGGGAAGAAAAAGCAACCAAATGAAGGATAACAATCAATGAGGCATTAAATATATGTGACGTGTGCCGAATCTGTTAGTTCGGGGGGGGGGGGGGTTAGACAAACAATGAAACTGATTTACATAAACGGCCTCTTTGATGACAATGTTTTGCAACTGTTTTTATTATACATGTTTTGTATGTCAGTGCAGTCTAATTGTATTTTTCACATTTCCTCAAGACTTTGAGTAATTAGGATTTGTCATGACGGATCTGAAGCTCCGGGTC
>NC_136891.1:995304-1010304 GCF_949152265.1 Phoxinus phoxinus | reverse complement strand
TAATTGTAGTCTGATTCGAGGGAGTGAGAAAGACAGATCCGGACAGAGACAGGAGGAGCTGGGGAGGGAGGAGGTCATCCGCTCCTGAGATACACGACGGCTGCTGATAATACTGACGAGATTATATATGAATACATTAGGCGCGTTTCCATTACAGATTTGCGCAAAACTTTTGCGTTTTTTTTCTAAATGTCGAGAAAAACTATTAAGAAATGACGGTGTTTCCATTAACCGATGTTAAGCGACTAAATCCAGGGTCACATATGATTATTACTTATGATTACTAATGATATTAATTATGGTGTAAATCCAGCTTTTAATGTTGTTTATGTGTGTATGTGGAGTTATTAATCTGCTTTAACACACACCATGTGTAAGTTCATAAGTGGACAGCATTGCTGAGTATTTTCTGCTTAAAACTGCAGTGAACCAAAGACAGTCTCAAAAACACGGTTTGAAATCGCTGGTGTTTCTGACGTCACACACTACCTTGACCAATCAGATCAACGTGTGATCGTCACCCAGTGGATCTCTGAGTGAGTGAGTGAGTGAGTGGAGGCGGGGCTCATTTGCATATTCATAGAACCACGCATACTAAATGAGGCAAGGGTGTCGAGTTACATTCAAAATATTTTTTCAAGGAAAAACGTTTAAATATGTAATTTTGGGTGAGTTTTAAGGGATAAAATGATTGACAACAATTATTTTTAATCATTTATTTATTCATTATTGATTATTATTACTTACAAAACATATATATAATTGTTATAATTGCATAATTATAGTTTGGGGTCTCAATATTTCTGATTCCTTTTACATCATAACATTTCTTGATTTAATCATTTTCCGATTCTTCCGATTTCTGTTAATTTTTAGGTTCAAGTTAAAATGATCTTGCATTTTTCATCTACAAGCTTGCAGTGCCGCATCCCTATTGAAATCAATGGATTCAAAACATTTAATTATATTTAATAATAATTTCTCATTAGACGCATTATTAATTGTCATGTGACTTTTGAGGCTAATTATAATAATGTGAATTCCGTGTGATCTGCAATATTTCAGTGTGCCGTCATGATCATTATTCTCTGGGTTTCACGAAGCGGTCTCTGGTGGCGGACCGGCGGGTGGCTCATGGATCGCTTATTACAGGGAATTCGGAGGTGATTTCCCAGGATGCTTTGCTCAGTTGGTTTTCCAATCTTCATCAGCTCTGGTCTCCACTAGCACACACTCACTGAAGTTAATGAGCGTAACGGCCCTGTTCAGACAGAGGGTCTCGGCGGCGGGATCATTGTCACACAGTCTGTAGTTTCCTTCACCACATCAATATTGACTCGACTTATTTTTAAATAGAATATTTTATATTTTTATAATGTGCAGGGCACAAAGGGTTGTTTGATTATGATTTGACTTTTCTAACTGTAGTTAGTGTGTAATGTTGTGTTTGATCATAAACAACATCTGCAAAGTTACAACGCTCAAAGTTCAAAGCAAAGGGAGATATTTGCTTTTAAAGAAATCGCTTTATAAGAACTACAACAGACGGCTGGTAGGAACTACACGACATTCCTCCTGGGTTAGTGACATCACCAACCCTAACATTTACATAAACCCCGCCCCCAGAACACGATTTATAGATTATCATGACAGAATATGCTAATCAGTGACTAGAAGATAACTACACATAATCTACATAAATTCATCAACTAACCATTCAGAAATGTCCTGTTCTTCTACAGGTTGTCACTTCTTCTCGAGTCTCTCCATCTTTCTGACTCCGGTTTGAACATAAAAGTGTGTGTGTGTGTGTGTGTGTGGTAAAAGGACACAAGCTGTTGAAGCTCCGCCCCATTTAAAGGGACAGACACAAACGGTGTGTTTTTTCTTACACTCAAAAAGTGATAAAAAAAATATCTGTGGGGTATTTTGAGCTAAAACTTCACACACACACTCTGGGGACATCAGAGACTTATTTTACATCTTGTGAAAAGGACATTATACCACCGCTTTAATCTAACTTTTGTGACTGTCTTTATTTGTACCGCTTTGCTGATGGTGTTTTTTCTCCATGTTTTTCTCTTGCCATCCCTTTATACACATACAATTGCCACAAAACTAAATGTTACCCCTTCCATCCGTAGACTAAACTAGGGGTTACAACATAAGAAAAGAGACAAGAAGAGAAGATACGAGAAGAAATTAGAAGAAATGAGAAGATTGGAGACAAGAAGATATGAGAATATATGAGAAGATATGAGAAGATATGAGAAGATATGAGAAGATATGAGAAGAAATTAGAAGATTGGAGACAAGAAGATATGAGAAGATATGAGAAGAAATGAGAAGATATGAGAAGAAATGAGAAGATATGAGAAGAAATGAGAAGAAATGAGAAGATTGGAGACAAGAAGATATGAGAAGATATGAGAAGAAATGAGAAGATATGAGAAGATTGGAGACAAGAAGATATGAGAAGATATAAGAAGAAATTAGAAGAAATTAGAAGATTGGAGACAAGAAGATATGAGAAGATATGAGAAGATATGAGAAGATATGAGAAGATATAAGAAGATATGAGAAGAAATGAGAAGATATGAGAAGAAATGAGAAGATATGAGAAGATATGAGAAGATTGGAGACCAGAAGAAATGAGCAGATATGAAAAGAAATGAGAAGATGTGAGAAGATTGGAGACAAGAAGATATGAGAAGATATGAGAAGATATAAGAAGATATGAGAAGAAATGAGAAGAAATTTCGGTTAACATCCCTAAAGAAGATATGAGAAGAAATGAGAAGAAATGAGAAGAAATGAGAAGATTGGAGACAAGAAGATATGAGAATATATGAGAATATATGAGAAGATATAAGAAGATTGGAGACAAGAATATATGAGAAGATTGGAGACAAGAAGATATGAGAAAATACGAGAAGATATGAGAAGATATGAGAAGAAATGAGAAGAAATGAGAAGATATGAGAAGATATGAGAAGAAATGAGAAGAAATGAGAAGATATGAGAAGTTCGGAGACAAGAAGAAATGAGAAGATTAAGACAACGATCATTCCCACACCACAAACATATCAGATGATCAGTCTTTCTACAAGTGTTACAGAGGTAGAAAATGTGATTATACTTTGCAATTCTGATATATAATATGATATACACATTATATAAATATTATAAAACTTTCTATTAAAAAAAATTAGCCGAGTCAATTTTGATATTAGGTGAGGGAGGTAAAGGGGGCTTTCGATTACATAATATTTTTGTCTTGTTTTCCATTGCAAATATCTAATATTTTTCTACATGAACATACATTTACTTTCAGCAAATTTACTTAAGATCATCAAAATGAAATATTGCACAGCCCTATCGACCATGATATAAACTCCCGGTTATACGGCACCTCTAACCAAAGCGGTTCCTTCATTACTGATGTTCTCAGATTCTGGTCACGTCTATCAAACCGCTTGTGGAAATATCCTCTTCTTTTCTCTCTACAGACTTCAGTTCAAAGCACAAACATAATCCCAGCTTTCTGATCCACACCTCTCCACAAGCCTACCTGGACTTGTGTAACGGATACGGGGTATCAGACAAACCGCTTACACAAAGAGCCATCAAACGTTGAATACTGGATGTGGAATATCTCTTTAAAATCTCAGCTGTTTCTCATATACAGAAATGTAATTAAATGGAGATAACTTCTCAGATGTGTCACCCGAGAAATAATCTCAGCAATGATTCAAAATGTGCTCAGATCTGCAAAAATCTGCAAATCAGAAGTCAGAGATCACAAAGTGAATTCAAATGTTTGATCTGATTCGCTCTCCACATTTTATAGCTCTAGACTCTTACAGTCTAGACTTCTAGACTAGTGACTCAATTGCATCCGTTTCTCAGAACCGTGGCTAAATAAAGGTTCTCTCAAACAAACGTTCTTCCAGTAACGTTAATAGAATATTCGTTCAACGATTATCTTCAATAATGTTCTCAAGACATTAGCACTAAAACATGATATATACATCGTTCATGTAACATGTTTTCTTTAATCGCTTTAGTTTGACGGTGGTCTAATGTTTTTTAAATGTTTCAGAATGTTCAGAGAACATTTACAGTAAAAGTAACTCATAATGTTTGCAGAATGGTATGTTCACATAGCCAAATAAACAAAAACAAAGTTTTTCATTCATTAATATAATTTAACTTTAAGAAATAACGTTTTCCTAACTCAAAAGGATAGTTCAGTTAGTTTTGAAGTCTATAAAAGTGCATCTATCATAAAAGTGCATCTGTCCATCATAAAAGTGTATCTATCCATCATAAAAGTGCATCTATCCATCATAAAAGTGCATCTATCCATCATAAAAGTGCATCTGTCCATCATAAAAGTGTATCTATCCATCATAAAAGTGCATCTGTCCATCATAAAAGTGCATCTATCCATGATAAAAGTGCATCTGTCCATCATAAAAGTGCATCTATCCATCATAAAAGTGCATCTGTTCATCATAAAAGTGCATCTATCCATGATAAAAGTGCATCTGTCCATCATATCCATCATAAAAGTGCATCTATCCATGATAAAAGTGCATCTATCCATCATATCCATCATAAAAGTGCATCTGTCCATCATAAAAGTGCATCTATCCATCATAAAAGTGCATCTATCCATGATAAAAGTGCATCTGTCCATCATATCCATCATAAAAGTGCATCTGTCCATCATAAAAGTGCATCTGTCCATCATATCCATCATAAAAGTGCATATATCCATCATAAAAGTGCATCTATCCATCATAAAAGTGCATCTATCCATGATAAAAGTGCATCTGTCCATCATATCCATCATAAAAGTGCATCTGTCCATCATAAAAGTGCATCTGTCCATCATATCCATCATAAAAGTGCATATATCCATCATAAAAGTGCATCTGTCCATCATAAAAGTGCATCTATGCAAAAAGTGCGATGCGTTTGTGTAAGGAAAATATCCATATTTAAAACTTTAGTAAGTAAAATAACTAGCTTCGGGCCAAACGAACATACGGATTCTTGAGTGTAAAGCGCAAGAAGAAAGTCATATACAGTAGGAGGACTTGAGGGCGAGTAAATCATGGGCTAATCTTCATTTTTGGGTGAACTATCCCTTTAATGGGAAGATTAACTAAATGTTATTAGAACATATTTGTTGGCTGGGATTTCTCCACAGAACACTGAGAAGAAACTCGACAGAGATGAACTCACAGTAGACGTCCACCCTGATGGACTTGATGGCCGGGGAACCCAGTCCGTTCTCGGCCTTACAGTAATACCGTCCACCCTGGTGTCTCTGGATCTTCGAGATGTGAAGGGTTTCGTTGAAGACGCTGGAGTCCTGGAATCGGTCCGAAACGCTGCCGGCCGTCTTGGTCCATCGAATCTGCATGAGAAAGAAAAATTGGTTTTACTTTATTTTACAGTATCCTTGTTACACATGTGACCCTGATCCCAAACCCAGTCTGGAGCCGCACGGGTATATCTGTGGCAATAGCAACTATACATTGTATGGGTCAAAATTATCCATTTTTCTTTTATGCCAAAAATCATGAGGATATTAAGATCATGTTCCATGAAGATATTTAGTAAATGTCCTACCGTAAATATATAAAACATGTATTTGTGTGAGTGAATGCAGCACAATCGTGAACATAAATGCACAACTTTAAAGGAGATTTTCTCAATGTTTACATTTTTTTGCTCCTCAGATTCCAGATTTTCAATAGTTGTGTCTCGACCAAATATTGTCCTATCCTAACAAATCACACATCAGTGGAGAGATTATTTATTCAGCTTTCAGATTATGTATAAAACTTAATTTAAAAAAATTTACCCATGTGACTGTTTTTGTGGTCCAGGGTCACATATGATATATTACATGTACTTACCATAGTAATAACAGTCTATTATGCATAATTACAACCCTCAACCAAATCCTAATCCTACCCTGAGTAGATGTAGTTAATTAACATTATTCATTACTTAAATGTATAATTACACTGTAACACCTTAAAATAAAGTGAAATCGAAAAATGTCTTAAATCTCTAATCGTAACATTTCACCCGTTACTCACCATTCAAAACTTCAGCCCAAGTATTCTGCACTTAGCAAACACCACAGATAAAGTGTTTTCACGGCTCAATTTGGAGATTTTACTCTATTTACACGCTCTATTCTAAGAAGAAAAATTTTTTTGCAACAGATTGTATTGCACTTTATCTATTTGCGCCTGTGGGTTTCAATTGCACTACATATCCTTAAAAGTTTTTATCTCCACTTCAGCAGCACTTACATGCACCAAATCTTACAGTTTTATTCTTATCTATATTCTGAAGGATTTTACTGAGGGGTTTGTTCATATACCATTCACTTGATATTTATTTAACACTTTATTCCTAACAAAAAATAAATAAATCTGGTATATGACAGTATTTTCTGATTTACAAAGTGATAAAAACAGATTTCCAAAACCCCCTCTGTAGAAACATTGAACTATAATATGCCAACAAAATCAAACAAGAATTTTTAAATTCATTGTTCAGATATCTTTTCTAGAATTTAGTGCATATTTCACTAGATAACGCCTCATTTGCATATATACACACAATATTTCATAAAAATTGATACACATCAATTCACTTAATGCAAATAAACTGTGGAAGTATTCTTATATCAAGATATTAGTTAACTTTTTTACTATATTTACCTGTGGTGCCTTGCCTTAAAGGTCCAGATTTATATATTTTATATATATTTATAAATGCAAATGCAACAGAAATAATATTTTGCACATCTCTTTATACAGCCCAACAGCATATCTATAAAGCACACACACTCGACGCACTGCGAGGCAAAGCTTGTTTGTCAGAATAAATCTGAACGCAGGTCTGATGCACTGATAAACACTGAGAACGAAACTTCAATGACCCGACCTTGAAAGCAATGAATCACGTTGTGAATTAAACTAACTTACACTTTAGATGCTTTTTGCTTTTGTCACAAGCGTATTCATAAATGTTCAACTCCTTTAGCAGTTGAAGGCCCAACAACTGTCACACGCAGGGATGAGGTTTGGGAGAATGTCCCGAAAACCATTAGTTTCCAGGATGTTTTGTTTGTTTCTACAAAACTACATTTCTACATTCCCACGTAAGAAAAAAAAAAGAAAAAAGAAGTACACTTCAGCATACTTGTAAAAAGAGATATTGTTACGGAAATAACAATTTAAAATATTTGTTTTAGGTGTGAACCGAATGTAATGTTTTCAGATGCATGTTATTTACAATAAAATAAAATATATTATAGTTTAAATTTACATTAAATTAATATAAGGGTGCTCTTGGACCCACTTATACTTACATCTTTATAGGTAATTTTAGAATTATTTCTATTGTCTTTAAAATATGGGTAGTACTGCCAAATGTACTGACAAACATTTATGGCAAGCTAAAATATAATTTAATGACATTCCTATGGAAATTTGTGTCACATATTTAAATATATTTGTTATGATGAAGTTGCAATTTAGTACATTTAAGATATATTAACTTGAAATACACCATCAAATAACACACTACAGTTAAAATTACAATCAAGTGCTTTATCACTTCTTGCACTTCTTTAAAGCACGAGACAAGATTATTAAAACATATACGTGACCCTGTGACCCAAACCCAGTCTTTCATGCCAAAAATCATGAGGATATTAAGATCATGTTCCATGAAGATATTTAGTAAATGTCCTACTGTAAATATATAAAACATGTATTTTTGTGAGTGAATGCAGCACAATCGTGAACATAAATGCACAACTTTAAAGGAGATTTTCTCAATGTTTACAGTTTTTTGCTCCTCAGATTCCAGATTTTCAATAGTTGTGTCTCGACCAAATATTGTCCTATCCTAACACACCACACATCAATGGAGAGATTATTTATTCAGCTTTCAGATGATCTATACATCTCAATTGCAGAGAATTGTGACTGGTTTTGTGGTCCAGGGTCACAAATATACTTTGAAGTAAAACTTAATCTGAAATTATGGTAAATGGTAAATGGACTGCATTTATATAGCGCTTTCACAGACCCAATGGCCCCCAAAGCGCTTTACAATATTGCCTCACATTCACTCATTCACTCACTCATTCATACACCGACGGCGGTGTCAGCCGTGCAAGGCGCCATCCAGGCGCTCGTCGGGAGCAGCTGTGGGTTAGGTGTCTTGCTCAAGGACACCTCGACACTTGGTCAGGTGGAACCGGGGATTGAACCACCAACCTTCCGGTTTGTAGACAATCTACATGAACCACTGAGCCACTGCCGCCCCAGTTATTATTGCTAAGTGCACTTTTTAAAAGTTAAAACTCTTTAAGTACAATTAAGTGGCCTTTTATTTCATTTTTAACTTTAAGATTTGAAGTGCACATCAATGCATTGAAGCACACTTCTTTTTCACACGGGTGTGTTGCATCTTTCGCGGTGTGTGTGCAGATGCGGTGTGTGTGCAGATGCGGTGTGTGTGCAGATGCGGTGTGTGTGCAGATGCGGTGTGTGTGCAGATGCTGTGTGGCGCTGTGTCACAGTCACTCGTTTGTCAAACAAATGCCAGCGCGAGTCCTCCGGGAACCCTCCTCGCCATTTTCCTTTGACAACGCCAATGTCAATTTAGCTATGCTAAGACGTTGTGTATTCTGCGGAGTCAAGCCGAGTGACAAGGTGAACCACATGCTGCCATTCTCTTCACTTCAGCATCATGTCCCAGTCGAAAGGCAGATTAACCGCCGTGTTCCTGTGGAGGCGAGGGGAGGATCGGAAGGGGAGTGAGCGTCCCAGTCAGGGGATCTGGGGAACGTCAGGACACGTCGGAGGAGGGTTTGTTTTTGTCAATCAGGATTTTTTTCAGTCTTTGCTTCGGGATGAACTCATTAGTCCTACACTGCAAAAAAAAATGCTTTTCTTACATAATCATTTTGTCTGGTTTCCAGTCCAAATATCTAAAAATTCTTAAATCAAGATGCATTTTCTAGATGAGTAAAATGCCATTAGATATTATGTCTGGTTTTCTGGGGAGAAAATCAAAATGCACAAGCAAAATTATCTGCCAGTGGGGTCAGAAAAATAAACTTAATTCAAATGGAAAACCAGATTATTTTCCTTACCCTTGCTTGTTTTTTAAGCAAAAACTTCATTTTGATTTCCCCCCCAGAAAACATGACATAATATCTAATGGCATTTTACTCATCTATTAAATGCATCTTGATTTAAGAATTGTTTGATATTTGGACTGGAAACAAGACAAAAATACAGAGTAAGAAAAGCCTTTTGGGGGGGGGGGGGGGGGGGGCTAAATAAAATGAGTTTTTGTTTAAAACATGCAAAATTATCTACCAATGAGGTAAGAAAAATAATATTGTTTCCATTTGAATTAAGATAATTTTTCTTACCCCATTTTTTTCAAACTAAATTTTTTTATTCTTCGCCCCCCCAACCCCTTTTTTTTATTCATATTTGGACTGGAAACAAGACAAAAATACTGAGTAAGAAAGTCATTTTTTGCAGTGTATGAATTTCACCTCTGGAAATAAAATGGTTTATGGACTCTTCGAGATCAATAATCGTTCAAGCAAAGCATTGATGCATTAACATTTACCACGATTCAATCAAGTATCTTATTCTATAAAACCAATAACTAATTTTCGTTTGAACAACAGAGAAAAGGTTGTGTGTGCAATATGATGATGTTAATGTGAACTGTTACTCAATATTTCAGGGCGTTTTAGCCTCGAGACGAATAGTCCATGAGCCAGGGCCCCAAATGTGGTCCATCGGTGTCATCTGGGGGACAAAGTCTCATAGTGATTTTTGGCAAGGTATACACCCCAAGTACTAGACAAATCCCGATAGCAGTGCAGGTAAAATACAATAAAATACTGAATCCAGATTTATGAGAATGAGGTTTGCAGTAAATGCTGTCCTTTTGAACTTTATATAAAAATAAAATGATAATAATGTCACTAATAACAACACTGATAATAATCATAAATGTGTCTTGATCATCAGATCATCATATTATCCTGATTTCTGGAGGATCATGTGACACTGAAGACTGGAGTAATGATGATAAATTCAGCTTTGATCACAGGAATAAATTACACTTTACTGTATATTCACATAGAGAACTGATGATTTACATTGGAATAATATCTAATAATTTTTACTGTAAGCATTAAACTATCTTATTATATATATGTTTTAGTGATTACAATAGCAAATCCACCAGCTCAGCTCAAACAGGGAGGTTAACCTTCACAAACTTCCATAGCTTACAAAAGTCCATAATAATAATAATAAAATACTTTTTAGGGCATTTAAACACACGGACCGCTGCATGTGATCTCTGAAGACACGTGAGGGAAGTATTTGCGTATTTAACACACACAAGATGTTTCTGTGTGGAAGCCGCAGCCGGAGAGGACAGACAGACTCTAAATCCTCACTGTCGGCGCTTCGTGATTAATCTGACAGTCATTTCAAACCGAGGTGTTGTTGTGAATATGAATCGAGTCGGCCGTGATCTTTGTGAGAAGATTCAACAAAGACGAGCCGGAAACCCAGCCACAGAAACAGCAACAAAATAAAGCCCTGAAACTGCAGAGAGAACGAGAATATGCCTTTAAACAGTTCACATGAGTCAAGGTAGAGCAGAAAGCAGTGTACTGTCAGACATGGTGTTTAAAGAGGACATATAACCCTCTCTCACAGAGTCTTTGTTGCGGCTCCTCTCTTCCCAGTCTGTCAGTAACGCTCTGTTCACTTCCTGTCTCTATGAAGCCCCTCCTTCTGAAAAGCACACTGTGCTCTGATTGGTCGGCTGGAGCAGTGTGTTGTGATTGGTCGAGCGCTTCGAGTGTGTTTGGGAAATGTCCCGCCCCTTACCATAACCGCCAGTTTAACACACTACTGACTAACTCAACCAGGCGCCGCCCCTTTATTCTGCGCATTAATTATTATAATGAGGAATATTGTGACGTGTTCCCGGGAGAAACTCGAGACTACAGCGGAGGCGTTTCAGGAGTTCAGGAACACTGACACTGATATAGAGAAGAACTGGAGCTGTACATGATCAACACAGCAACACACACACTGTTGATTTTAAGGAAATCTAGTATTAATATCCTCATGTAATGTTGGCATTAGTGCCTATAATCCTCCATTTGTTGCTCGTCTCTCGGATTACGCCACCAGTCGAGTGAGCGTCCCTCTGGACGGGAGATCTGGTGTACCGGCGTAATGCTCTCAGAAGCTCATCTAAACCCTCGTACGGACGCCAGCTCCACCAGCGCTTCCTCCGAACCCGTGTGCCGTCAGCAAACCATGTCTTCCTCAGAGTTTCTGTCTCGTTTCACAGCACACACACCTAAACATGCTCAAATCCAGACGCATTTACTGGAGAAGCAAACATGACTGAAGATATTAAGACTTGTTTTCTGAAAAATGTATCAAAATTAAGTGAGTTTGTGCTTAAAATAACTTAAAATGTAAAAAAAATGGGTCCCACTTTATATTAAGTGGCTTTAAGTCCTATGTACTTACATTGAAATTACTCATTTGATACAATGGACTCATTGTGTACATACATGTTTTTACATTGTACTTATATTTTTAAAATACCTGCATGTAATTACACTGTTGACCCTTCCCTTACACCTTAACCCACCCTTATAATTAAGTTAAACTTTATTGTCCAGTCTGTTTTCACAGAGCGGAAATTTATCTTTGACACTGCGACATACATTCACATTAGCTTACTTCTTAAAAACACATCACACATCAACAGCACAAATATAGTAGCAACAGCATAAATACAGAATTAAACACTGAAAGCAAAGAAAAAGAGATAATAATAATAATATTGCCAGCCGTTCCAGGCTATTGTTTAGCTTAAAACACTGTACGATTTAAGATAATCACTGCCATTGGGAGAAAAGATTTTTTAAAGACGTTTCTTCTAGCCAAGGGAATTTTTAGTCTACACCCAGATGGGAGCAATTCAAAAGTAGAGTGAAGAGGGTGTGTACTATCTCTAGATATCACAATTGCCGTTTTTTCCATAAGATGATCAAACAAGCCCTGGAGTGGCTGTTGTTTGTGTCCGATAATCTTATTTGCTTGATTAATTATTTGTGAGAGTTTGTTCTTTTGTTTTAATGTTAAATTGGCGTACCATGAAACAATATTATATGTGAGAATACTCTCAATCATTGATCGATATAACATGGTTAGAGTCTGCGAGCTGACATTAAAACTTCTCAGTTTCCTGAGGAGACCCAAACGTTGTCGTGCTTTATACCGACCCATACCAGCACACCTGTCCCTAACCTTACCCGTATATCACACCGCAATAGCAGCAAAAGTGTTTTACAATAAAACATGAACACAATAAGTACATTGTAAATTAAAACATTATAAAGTGGGACCAAAAAAAGGTAATTCAAAGGGAAAACAAAATGATTTTTCTGAGCCCACTGGCAGATATTTGTTTTGTTTTTAAGCTTAAACACATTTTTGTTCGGAATAAAGACTTCATATCTAAAGTCATTTTGCTTCTTAAATAAATGATTTTCACATGTGGAACACGGACAGTACTTTGCTCGTGGGAAACATGGGTTTGGAGCCGTTCCCGTGTGAAATACATGGACAATTCATGTGGTTTTTCCTGAAAGGGTTTATTTAAGAATGTTTAGATGTTTGCACGAGATAATACCAAGGAAGAACTTTTTTTTTTTTGTCGTTGCATAATTTCAGATTGATCTCATTGACATCGTTCCAGCTTTCCACAACCGTATGTCCTGATTCTGGCTGTAAGCCGGAGACCGGGGGAAAAAGCTTTAGAATATGCATTAGTCTTCACTTATTTCTTATCCAGAGCGATTCATAGTACAGATTTAATCCAGAGCTTAAACTAAGAGCTTCTCCATTCATGAATCTTCACTTTTGCTTGTTAAACGTTGATGGCTGAACGTGACGAGACATATTAAAAGGAATTTAGGAGCAAATTTCAGTGTGTTCTTTAATAAAATCTTCATATGACTTCAGAAATATTGCACTGTGTTGTACTGAATACAAGTACTAGTTCGAGTTAGTCAGCAGTGTGTTAAACTGGCGGTTATGGTAAGGGGCGGGGCATTTCCCAAACACACTCGAAGCGCTCGACCAATCACAACACACTGCTCCAGCCGACCAATCAGAGCACAGTGTGCTTTTCAGGAGGAGGGGCTTCATAGAGACAGGAAGTGAACAGAGCGTTACTGACAGACTGGGAAGAGAGGAGCCGCAACAATGGAGAATATGAGGAGAATCATCAACATTCCAGCAGGAGAACCTGTTCTAGTCGAGCCTGAACTACATCTTTAATAGTTTTAGTTTTAGTAACCAGAAACACCGGAGAAGAGGGATATGAGAGGTTCAGACTCACTGTCCATATTAACGGCCTCAATAATGATCAGGTGCTTCGTCTAGTTTAGTATATCAAAAGTTTCTCTCAGAAAGTGCGGTCGCTCAGAATCTCCTGCTGTTTGGGAACGGCGTTCCCGGATCCGGAGCGTCAAGCCCGAAACCTGCCCGTGGCTGGACCGGAGCAGACGTCTTAATGATCCGATTTCAAAGGAGACACCGGGAATCTTTGATCTCCCCGTTTTTAATTAAGAAGCGCTGGAGTGTCACACATGCGAGAGGAATCGAGTCTCGCTAACTCAACGGGCTTCACCTTTCCACTGAAATATGGGGATCGATACCGCCGTGTGTGACTGCGCTCCGCTGGAGTGGACACATTAATGGGCTGTATATTGATCAAAGGAGAATTAAATATTAATTAGGGTGAACGGGCAGAGTCAATCCCCAGGACACCGACAAATAACATTTCATTTATCCAATCCGGCAAATTGAGCTCGATGCAAAACACCCTCCTGTGTAAAGCTGAAGATGATGTATCTGCGGACGCCTCTAAATAAAGCACAATGTAAACACAGATCTGAGGAAAGAGGGATTTCTGAAGAACATGGGAGAAATTGCTCAAATTGAACAACTATTGAAATGACCATAATTACTGTACTAATCGCTAATATTCACAACTCGACTTCTACCACTGACTGCTGCAAAGTTATGAAATAACAAACAACCAAAATGTGGATGGAGTGTGTGCATTCAGTGTGTGTTCCGTGTGTGTTCAGTGTGTGCTCAGTGTGTTCAGTGTGTGTTCAGTGTTCAGTGTGTGTTCAGTGTGTGTTCAGTGTGTGTTCAGTGTTCAGTGTGCATTCAGTGTGTGTTCCGTGTGTGTTTAGTGTGTTCAGTGTTCAGTGTGTGTTCAGTGTTCAGTGTGTGTTCAGTGTTCAGTGTGTGTTCAGTGTTCAGTGTGTGTTCAGTGTGTGCTCAGTGTGTGTTCAGTGTTCAGTGTGCATTCAGTGTGTGTTCCGTGTGTGTTCAGTGTTCAGTGTGTGTTCAGTGTTCAGTGTGTGTTCAGTGTTCAGTGTGTGTTCAGTGTGTGCTCAGTGTGTGTTCAGTGTGTGCTCAGTGTGTGTTCAGTGTTCAGTGTGCATTCAGTGTGTGTTCCGTGTGTGTTCAGTGTTCAGTGTGTGTTCAGTGTTCAGTGTGTGTTCAGTGTTCAGTGTGTGTTCAGTGTGTGCTCAGTGTGTGTTCAGTGTTCAGTGTGCATTCAGTGTGTGTTCCGTGTGTGTTCAGTGTGTGCTCAGTGTGTGTTCCGTGTGTGTTCAGTGTTCAGTGTGTGCTCAGTGTGTGTTCCGTGTGTGTTCCGTGTGTGTTCAGTGTTCAGTGTGTGCTCAGTGTGTGTTCCGTGTGTGTTCCGTGTGTGTTCAGTGTGTGTTCCGTGTGTGTTCAGTGTGTGCTCAGTGTGTGTTCCGTGTGTGTTCAGTGTTCAGTGTGTGCTCAGTGTGTGTTCAGT
>NC_136891.1:977804-987804 GCF_949152265.1 Phoxinus phoxinus | reverse complement strand
GTTTAATAACGCAGCGTGTACATTAGCATTTAATAACGCAGCGTGTACATTAGCGTTTAATAACGCAGCGTGTACATTAGCGTTTAATAACGCAGCGTGTACATTAGCGTTTAATAACTCAGTGTGTACATTAGCGTTTAATAACGCAGCGTGTACATTAGCGTTTAATAACGCAGCGTGTACATTAGCGTTTAATAACGCAGCGTGTACATTAGCGTTTAATAACGCAGCGTGTACATTAGCGTTTAATAACGCAGCGTGTACATTAGCGTTTAATAACGCAGCGTGTACATTAGCGTTTAATAACACAGCGTGTACATTAGCGTTTAATAACGCAGCGTGTACATTAGCGTTTAATAACGCAGCGTGTACATTAGCGTTTAATAACGCAGCGTGTACATTAGCGTTTAATAACGCAGTGTGTACATTAGCGTTTAATAACGCAGCGTGTACATTAGCGTTTAATAACGCAGCGTGTACATTAGCGTTTAATAACGCAGTGTGTACATTAGCGTTTAATAACGCAGCGTGTACATTAGCGTTTAATAACGCAGCGTGTACATTAGCGTTTAATAACGCAGCGTGTACATTAGCGTTTAATAACGCAGCGTGTACATTAGCGTTTAATAACGCAGCGTGTACATTAGCGTTACACATAATTTGTTGCTAAGAAAAAAGAAACCAAGATGATCAAGATTTCAGCCTCATAAACTAGAATACATCACTAATCTGATTTCTGACCAAAATTTATTATTTTTTATTCATATTTTACCAGCAAAACTTTCTTGCAGCAGATCAGACATTCTGAATTCTGATTTTAAAATACGTTATAAAAAATATTAAAATCATGGCTCCCAGCATGCATTGCGGCATGAAGCATGTCACCATTGTTGAGATTTATATGCTGATCCTTGATGTCTGTGTGTGTGTGTGTGTGTGTGTGTGTGTGTGTGTGTGTGTGTGTGTGTGTGTGTGTTTCTAAAAAAAAATCCCACAATGTAGTTACAAATCTAAATTCAGAATATCTGGTCTGTGGCATTAAAGTTTTGTTGGTAAATAGATTATTCACAAATAATCACTTTTCAGGAATAAGAATAGTGCACTATTCTCCTTTATGATGCTGGTCTCAGATCAGCAGATCATTTTTGTTCATGTCTTTCTTTACAACAAATGATGTGTTTTGTTAAACATTGTTACAAAGACCACAAACTTACTTAATATGCCAAGAGTCAAACTGCCCAACTCAAGGAAACGCTCATCACCAAAATGGTGACCAAACATTTTCTATAATAAATCTACATTTATTCTTAATAAGGACTTCTGTTTCCAATAGACACATTTTTTTAATTGGCTCAACTACACCAGATTTGTTACAGAATAGTTGCATCTTTCCAGAAAACAAATAATGTCAAGTTGACTCAACTAAACGTTGTGTTGTGTGTCACAGACAACTTATTTTCAGTTCGTATAACTGTTATTTACAAGAGTTGAGTCAACAAGAAAAAGCTGAGGGAAATTAGTACTAAGTTTTTTTTGTTGTACGAGATTTTTACAATGTGGATGTTTGCTGAACAACACAACAAAATCAGTCAATTCAACTTTTTTCACGTTGTTTTTTACAGTGTGGATGTTCTTTGTTGCGTGGCATTAGAAAGCCATTAGCGCGCGTTGGCTTCGGATGTCAAACGCTGGAGATTCCTCTTATTCTCCGGCTCTCGGGATTCGGACGAGACAGAGATCATCTGTGGAACACAATAACTGGAGATCCAGACCTCCGCTTCCGCTTACACACTTTGATTTATAAAAACACGTTCATTTGTTTTACGGGTGGTTGACATTTCAGTTTGAACACAGAGAAAAACACAGAGAACAAGATGTGGAACTGATATTGTTTTGTTGCGCGGACCTTCGGTTATGGGAAAAGGTCATTGGTAATTGAATTTTTTGTTTTTTAAATTAATTTATCTCTCAGCATATATTAGACTGTGACCAATTGATAAAGAATATTCATCTGTGCTCAACATATACACAAATATGAGTCAGCACAACTGTTCTCAACACTGATAATAATCATAAATGTGTCTTGATCATCAGATCATCATATTACACTGATTTCTGGAGGATCATGTGACACTGAAGACTGGAGTAATGATGATAAACTCAGCTTTGATCACAGGAATAAATTACACTTTACTGTATATTCACATAGAGAACTGATGATTTACATTATAATAATTTTTCATAATTTTTACTGTATTTTTGATAAAATAAAAGCAGCTTTCGTGAGCAGAAGACCCTCAAAAACATTAAAAAATCTCAACAAGAGCTACAAACTAACATGATAATTAACAACTAACTTAACCAATTCACATTAAACCGATAAATAAAGATGATTGATTGTAAACAACAGCATTATTTGTAATGCTCAGATATAGCAATTTTCTTCATTTGAAAATAAAACAACAAAATGAAATGTTAAAAAAATAAATACAAAAATAAAATGAAATAATAAAATGAAATTAAATAAAATAACCCATCTAGTCATTCTCCAAACTGCGTGTCGAATGTAGCTTCTCTGATTGGCCAGTGCATTCATAAGCTCAACAGAAGTGTGTGTGATTGCTTATAATGTCCAACGGCGAAAAAGAAACCAAGAAATCTGATGCAAAGCCGATCTACATGTAATGCAACACTTTCATTCAAATTCACATTTCACTGTAATGGGGAAAGCTGCACTAGAAGTGTCATTTTTTATGTTCAGATATAGTGATTTTCTTCTTTTAAATAAAAAACACAGACATGCTGATTTAAACAATCAGGTCAAACACGTGTGTGTGTGTGTGTGTGTGTGTGTGTGTGTGTGTGTGTGTGTGTGTGTGTGTGTCTCTGTGTGTTTGTTTGTGTGTGTGTGTGAGAGAGACAGAGAGAGAGAGAGTATGTGTGTGTGTGTGTGTGTGTGTGTGTGTGTGTGTGTGTGTGTGTGTGTGTGTGTGTGTGTGTGCGTGTCTCTGTGTGTTTGTTTGTGTGTGTGTGTGAGAGAGACAGAGAGAGAGAGAGTATGTGTGTGTGTGTGTGTGTGTGTGTGTGTGTGTGTGTGTGTGTGTGTGTGTGTGTGTGTGTGTGTGTGTGTGTGTGTGTGTGTGTGTGTGTGTGTGTGTGTGTGTGTGTGAGCGTGTGTGTGTGTGTGTGTGTGTGTGTGTGTGTGTGTGTGTGTGTGTGTGTGTGTGTGTGTGTGTGGATCGGCCCGCTGTGGCTCGTTCTGAGGTTATAGATCACTGAGGTTCAGATTGACCCGTCAGTTGTTCAGCGCTGGACTCGTTGATAAGAGCGTCACTCACACACACGGTTTATTTCACATCATCACTGCAGAGTTATGACCAGCGCTCAGCCAATCCGGCTCTTATCCCGACCCGCAGATCCACAATCCCTGTCGTCTGGGGAACAATCCCTGTGCAGCGGGACGAGGATCATCACGGGACGAGCGGGACACACTTCATACCAGTTCATATTCATATAAAATATATTCATATAAAAGCAAATTAATATAAATAAATAAATGTATATATGTAGAAAATATATATTTAAAAATATATACATTTATTAATTTATTTGTGTGTACTCACTCAAAATTCTCAATATGTCAATATGAACATTGCTTATCAAATTCTTCCATGATCAAACGATCTGTGTTATCCACATTCATATTTGTATAACTTTTATTCTCATACTGCCAACTATCATTATAGCTCATGTATTTCTGCCAACAAATGAAAGATATTAATGAGACATAAGCGAGTCTGAGCACCAGCATCTCCTCACAGGTGGACATGAAGAGAGCCGTTTATCCTGAGTAATGTGTCCAGTCCACACAGCGTCTCCATCATGACGGATGACCTCAGCACTGCAGATGTTTCTGCCCGAGAGCGAATCCTGAACGCCTGTACATCACAGACCAGAGCGCTCATCAGACATCACTGAAGAAGAAGAGGAACAGGAGAAGATCGTATACTGACGAGAGGAAGAATCAGACAAACTGAGAGAAGCGGAGAACGGAAGAATACGAGCGCTGAGACGACGTCAAAAATGATGAAAAACGATGAAAAATGATGAAAAATGATGAAAAATAGAAGTAGAACAAGATAGAAAATAGTAGAACAAGAGCTGACGAGACCGAGACGAAAGATCTTCTGCAGTGTTTTTCACGGATGATAACTCCACAGAACACATGTTGATGTATTTATGCATGTATATGTAAAATATATTTACAATGATTTTGCTGGCAATGCTACATTAGACCACACACTGAATATTACACTCACTTTGATCAGCGTTTTGTATGATTTTACTTTAATGATCCATCTATGTCATGTGACGAGTTCACACAGTTCATATCATGAATAAACTAATTATTTTTGTTATTTATTGCATATGAATAAATACCCAAAAATAACAATACATATTAATATTTACATATATTTATGATCAAAATGCATTATTTTGGTACATTTAAATAAAAATGATTAACATCATCCAATGTGTGGATCTAGTCAAAAACATGTCTTTATGAATATTTATATTATCTTTTTACAGATTCACATCATGTATTATTGCAATTATGAGTCTTCAACTTCAAAATCAAACTTTTCACCAAAATTTGTACAGTTATGATTTTTCTGTGACTTCTCTCTTATTGTATGAAAAAAAGAAACGCTCTAAATGACTCTCTGGGCGCTATTATAACGTTCTGAAACGCAAGTAACTCTGTGGGCGGATCCCGGATAAACGACTCTAGCGCTCGTCGCAAATCTAAAATGTGTTGGTCTGAAGTCGCTTCATTATAACGGCGGATTGCTATTATAACGGCGGATTGCTATTATAACGGTGGATCGCTATTATAACGGTGGATCGCTATTATAACGGTGGATCGCTATTATAACGGCGGATTGCTATTATAACGGCGGATTGCTATTATAACGGCGGATTGCTATTATAACGGCGGATTGCTATTATAACGGCGGATTGCTATTATAACGGCGGATCGGTATTATAACGGCGGATCGCTATTATAACGGCGGATTGCTATTATAACGGCGGATCGGTATTATAACGGCGGATTGCTATTATAACTGCAGATTGCTATTATAACGGCGGATCGGTATTATAACGGCGGATCGCTATTATAACGGCGGATCGCTATTATAACGGCGGATCGCTATTATAACGGCGGATTGCTATTATAACGGCGGATTGCTATTATAACGGCGGATCGCTATTATAACGGCGGATTGCTATTATAACGGCGGATTGCTATTATAACGGCGGATTGCTATTATAACGGCGGATTGCTATTATAACGGCGGATTGCTATTATAACGGCGGATCGCTATTATAACGGCGGATTGCTATTATAACGGCGGATCGCTATTATAACGGCGGATCGCTATTATAACGGCGGATTGCTATTATAACGGCGGATCGCTATTATAACGGCGGATCGCTATTATAACGGCGGATTGCTATTATAACGGCGGATTGCTATTATAACGGCGGATTGCTATTATAACGGCGGATTGCTATTATAACGGCGGATTGCTATTATAACGGCGGAATGCTATTATAACGGCGGATCGCTATTATAACGGCGGATTGCTATTATAACGGCGGATTGCTATTATAACGGCGGATCGCTATTATAACGGCGGATCGCTATTATAACGGCGGATTGCTATTATAACGGCGGATCGCTATTATAACGGCGGATCGCTATTATAACGGCGGATTGCTATTATAACGGCGGATCGCTATTATAACGGCGGATTGCTATTATAACGGCGGATTGCTATTATAACGGCGGATGGCTATTATAACGGTGGATCGCTATTATAACGGCGGATCGCTATTATAACGGCGGATCGCTATTATAACGGCGGATCGCTATTATAACGGCGGATTGCTATTATAACGGCGGATTGCTATTATAACGGCGGATTGCTATTATAACGGCGGATTGCTATTATAACGGCGGATTGCTATTATAACGGCGGATTGCTATTATAACGGCGGATCGCTATTATAACGGCGGATCGCTATTATAACGGTGGATCGCTATTATAACGGCGGATTGCTATTATAACGGCGGATCGCTATTATAACGGCGGATTGCTATTATAACGGCGGATCGCTATTATAACGGCGGATCGCTATTATAACGGCGGATTGCTATTATAACGGCGGATCGCTATTATAACGGCGGATTGCTATTATAACGGCGGATTGCTATTATAACGGCGGATCGCTATTATAACGACGGATTGCTATTATAACGGCGGATTGCTATTATAACGGCGGATTGCTATTATAACGGCGGATTGCTATTATAACGGCGGATTGCTATTATAACGGCGGATCGCTATTATAACGGCGGATTGCTATTATAACGGCGGATTGCTATTATAACGGCGGATTGCTATTATAACGGCGGATCGCTATTATAACGGCGGATCGCTATTATAACGGCGGATCGCTATTATAACGGCGGATCGCTATTATAACGGCGGATCGCTATTATAACGGCGGATCGCTATTATAACGGCGGATCGCTATTATAACGACGGATTGCTATTATAACGGTGGATCGCTATTATAACGGCGGATCGCTATTATAACGGCGGATCGCTATTATAACGGCGGATTGCTATTATAACAACGGATCGCTATTATAACGGCGGATCGCTATTATAACGGCGGATCGCTATTATAACGGCGGATTGCTATTATAACGGCGGATTGCTATTATAACGGCGGATTGCTATTATAACGGCGGATTGCTATTATAACGGCGGATTGCTATTATAACGGCGGATCGCTATTATAACGGCGGATTGCTATTATAACGGTGGATTGCTATTATAACGGCGGATAGCTATTATAACGGCGGATCGCTATTATAACGGCGGATTGCTATTATAACTGCAGATTGCTATTATAACGGCGGATTGCTATTATAACGGCGGATTGCTATTATAACGGCGGATTGCTATTATAACGGCGGATTGCTATTATAACGGCGGATTGCTATTATAACGGCGGATTGCTATTATAACGGCGGATTGCTATTATAACGGCGGATTGCTATTATAACGGCGGATCGCTATTATAACGGCGGATCGCTATTATAACGGCGGATTGCTATTATAACGGTGGATCGCTATTATAACGGCGGATTGCTATTATAACGGTGGATTGCTATTATAACGGCGGATAGCTATTATAACGGCGGATCGCTATTATAACGGCGGATCGCTATTATAACGGCGGATCGCTATTATAACGGCGGATCGCTATTATAACGGCGGATCGCTATTATAACGGCGGATCGCTATTATAACGGCGGATCGCTATTATAACGGCGGATAGCTATTATAACGGCGGATCGCTATTATAACGGCGGATTGCTATTATAACTGCAGATTGCTATTATAACGGCGGATTGCTATTATAACGGCGGATTGCTATTATAACGGCGGATTGCTATTATAACGGCGGATTGCTATTATAACGGCGGATTGCTATTATAACGGCGGATTGCTATTATAACTGCAGATTGCTATTATAACGGCAGATTGCTATTATAACGGCAGATTGCTATTATAACTGCAGATTGCTATTATAACTGCAGATTGCTATTATAACGGCAGATTGCTATTATAACGGCAGATTGCTATTATAACTGCAGATTGCTATTATAACGGCAGATTGCTATTATAACTGCAGATTGCTATTATAACGGCAGATTGCTATTATAACGGCGGATCGCTATTATAACTGCGGATCGCTATTATAACTGCGGATTGCTATTATAACTGCGGATTGCTATTATAACGGCAGATCGCTATTATAACGGCAGATTGCTATTATAACGGCAGATTGCTATTATAACTGCGGATTGCTATTATAACGGCAGATTGCTATTATAACGGCGGATCGCTATTATAACGGCGGATCGCTATTATAACGGCGGATCGCTATTATAACGGCGGATCGCTATTATAACGGCGGATTGCTATTATAACGGCAGATTGCTATTATAACGGCGGATCGCTATTATAACGGCGGATCGCTATTATAACTGCGGATTGCTATTATAACTGCAGATTGCTATTATAACGGCGGATCGCTATTATAACGGCGGATCGCTATTATAACTGCGGATCGCTATTATAACGGCGGATCGCTATTATAACGGCGGATCGCTATTATAACGGCGGATTGCTATTATAACGGCGGATCGCTATTATAACGGCGGATTGCTATTATAACGGTGGATTGCTATTATAACGGCGGATTGCTATTATAACGGCGGATCGCTATTATAACGGCGGATTGCTATTATAACGGCGGATCGCTATTATAACGGCAGATTGCTATTATAACGGCGGATCGCTATTATAACGGCGGATTGCTATTATAACGGCGGATCGCTATTATAACGGCGGATCGCTATTATAACTGCGGATCGCTATTATAACGGCGGATCGCTATTATAACGGCGGATCGCTATTATAACGGCGGATCGCTATTATAACGGCGGATCGCTATTATAACGGCGGATTGCTATTATAACGGTGGATTGCTATTATAACGGCGGATTGCTATTATAACGGCGGATCGCTATTATAACGGCGGATCGCTATTATAACGGCGGATTGCTATTATAACGGTGGATTGCTATTATAACGGCGGATTGCTATTATAACGGCGGATTGCTATTATAACGGCGGATCGCTATTATAACGGCGGGTTTGCCGGCGCACGCCAGGAGCGGTTCACAGCCGAGGAGACCGACGTTCTCGTCAGGGCCGTAAAACACAGAGAAGTGACATTGTATGAGGATGATGGAGAAACACACACACATTAGCTTCGGTTAAACAGGCGTATAATAATTTGGGTAAATGTGTAATCTAGATTTATGCCTATTTTTCCACATCTTCACGGACACAACAATGATTTCCCTCGTGTGTTAATATTTTTCCTTGTAATAATGTATGATTTGCAAAAATGAAAACTGCTGCGTCTGTTTATATGAGTGAATCAAAGTGTGTGTGTTGTTCACACGCTACATAATGGCCAAGCTCGCGCCCTTAAAATAGCATATGACTAACGCGCGGCGCCGCTGTCTTTAGACTGGGTTTCTCCTGGTCAGTGGCGGAGTTGTTTTCTGGAACTGCAGAATATCACCAGGGAACGTTTGCGCCGGAACACACTCCTCTCTTCACTAAACCGCCCCCCCGAGCGCAAGTTCATTACCTAATTTACCGACGTGTGTCTGTGGAGGGAAGAGTCGCTGTGCGCGCGCAGGATAGGAATGATACATGCGTCGTGTACTAAGTCAATTGCGCTGGGTGCAAGATACGGCCCTAAAGGTGCAATGTGTATCATTTCTGAGGATCTATTGACAGATCCATAACTATGTGTTCAGTGGTGTATAAAGACCTTACTTAATGAACCGTTATGTTTTTATTACCTTAGAATGAGTCATTTATATCTACATAACCGCGGGCACCCCCTTCTATGAAGCTCGACATATTGTGACGTCATGTTTCTACCGTAGCCAACAGCGAACACACAGCGCTACAGAGCGTTTCGTCACTAACTTGAATGAGAAGCAACAGAATTTCGCGAAAATGACGAGAGTTCAGTTATCACGAGTATGATGGTGAGCAAACGCAACTGTTCACAGCAGGTCCTGATTAAAGACACAGTAACAGGAAGTGGTGTTCAGGAATGTTTGTTGTGTTTAGGAAACACAGGAAACAGGATCGAGGAAACGCCACACACTGGGAGCGGAACAGCAAAGGTGGGATTGCATAATTACATCTTTGGAGAAATAATTACATCCTCACAAACGCGGGTAATTGCTCTGGGACAATCCCGCTGGAGTCTGACCATTAGAGAACAATAAAGCCTGCAGGACTACACGTCTCACAACACTCTTCATGAA
>NC_136891.1:967804-972804 GCF_949152265.1 Phoxinus phoxinus | reverse complement strand
ACTTACACTGATGCTGTACAAACACACAATGATGCTGCAAAAACACACTTACACTGATGCTGTACAAACACACTCACACTGATGCTGTACAAACGCACTTACACTGATGCTGTACAAACACAATGATGCTGCAAAAACACACTCACACTGATGCAGCGCAAACACACAATAATGCTGCAAAAACACACTCACTCTGATGCTGCACAAACACACACTGATGCTGTACAAACGCACTTACACTGATGCTGTACAAACACACAATGATGCTGCAAAAACACACTTACACTGATGCTGTACAAACACACTCACACTGATGCTGCACTAACACACACACACTGATGCTGCACAAATACACATACTCTGATGCTGCACAAACACACTTACACTGATGCTGCACAAATACACTCACACTGATGCTGCACTAACACACACACACTGATGCTGCACAAACACACTCACACTGATGCTGCACTAACACACTCACACTGATGCTGCACTAACACACACACACACTGATGCTGCACAAACACACTTACACTGATGCTGCACAAATACACATACTCTGATGCTGCACAAACACACTCACACTGCTGCTACACCAACACACTCACACTGATGCTGCACAAACACACTCACACTGATGCTGCACAAACACACTCACACTGATGCTGCACAAACACACTTACACTGATGCTGCACAAATACACCCACACTGATGCTGCACAATCACACTCACACTGATGCTGCACAAACACACTCACACTGATGCTGCACAAACATACACACACACACACTGATGCTGCACTAACACACACACACTGATGCTGCACAAATACACATACTCTGATGCTGCACAAACACACTCACACTGATGCTGCACAAACATACACACACACTCACACTGATGCTGCACAAACACACTCACACTGATGCTGCCCAAACATACACACACACACACACACACACTGGTGCTGCACATCACACTCACACTGATGCTGCACAAACACACTCACACTGATGCTGCACAAACATACACACACACACACACTGATGCTGCACTAACACACACACACTGATGCTGCACAAATACACATACTCTGATGCTGCACAAACACACTCACACTGATGCTGCACAAACATACACACACACTCACACTGATGCTGCACAAACACACTCACACTGATGCTGCACAAACATACACACACACACACACACACTGATGCTGCACAAACACACTCACACGGATGCTGCACAAACATACACACACACTCACACTGATGCTGCACAAATACACATACTCTGATGCTGCACAAACACACTCACACTGCTGCTACACCAACACACTAACACTGATGCTGCACAAACATACACACACACACACACTGATGCTGCACTAACACACACACACACTCACACTGATGCTGCACAAATACACATACTCTGATGCTGCACAAACACACTCACACTGATGCTGCACAAACACCCTCACACTGATGCTGCACAAACATACACACACACACACACACACACACACTGATGCTGCACTAACACACACACACTGATGCTGCACAAATACACATACTCTGATGCTGCACAAACACACTCACACTGATGCTGCACAAACATACACACACACTCACACTGATGCTGCACAAATACACATACTCTGATGCTGCACAAACACACTTACACTGATGCTGCACAAACACACTTACACTGATGCTGCACAAATACACTTACACTGATGCTGCACAAACACACTTACACTGATGCTGCACAAACACACTTACACTGATGCTGCACAAATACACATACTCTGATGCTGCACAAACACACATACTCTGATGCTGCACAAACACACTCACACTGCTGCTACACCAACACACTCACACTGATGCTGCACTAACACACACACACTGATGCTGCACAAACACACTTACACCGATGCTGCACAAATACACTCACACTGATGCTGCACAATCACACTCACACTGATGCTGCACAAACATACACACACACACACACACACAAACACACTGATGCTCCACAAACACACACACACACACACTCAGAGACGAGCATTAGCATGTCATCGAAGATAATCGACATCCTGCTAGAAAATCAAGATTTAACTGCTTTCAAACTTATCATCAGACACTGACCAGAAACTACATTACATAAACCATAAACTTCAAACTGTTCATAACTAAAAAAATAAAACATTGTTCGTATGTAATGTATATATTAGAATATGTATTGACATATTCTCATATACATATGTGTTATAATGTATATGACATTCTTATATATATATAGATATGAACATGTATATAATGTATATATATCACATTTAATTTTTTCTTTTGTGCTTTAATTTGTTATTTTTTCCCAGTAAACTCAAACTGTGCTCAGATTCATGCAAGCCACCAAAGTCAGATATCACAATATGAAATAATATTATAATTATAAGATCAATCAATTACAGATCTAATCCTAATGTTTGGCATAAATTGCCTTTCCTGCATCAATTTTTACGCCCCCAAAGGAATTTGAGATGCTGATAGTCCAATGAAACGTTACTGAGAAATCAATTAAGCCTCCTGAATTATTTCTCTCTATCTCGAATCAAAGTGAACACATCGTATCATTTATATCCATATTTTCACACAAAATAAAGCGCCTGGGTTCTTTGGAACAAAATTATTAATTTTCTCAATTAATTCAAGCATGTAAACCCAAGACATGAAACTGAGCCTTACAGAAAACATTTAGTTTAGCATTAGGCATGTCATGATTATTGATTAATCTTCAGATCGGTTATGTTATGTTATGTTATGTTATGTTATGTTATGTTATGTTATGTTATGTTATGTTATGTTATGTTATGTGTATAAGTTATGTTATGTGTATGTGTATGTGTATGTGTATGTGTATGTGTATATGTTATGTTATGTTATGTTAAGTTTTTGTTCTCATCGATACAATAGTCAAATAATATTTTCTAATTGTCAACAAAAAGGGTGTTTAAAATGTCCAATAAATGTCTAGGAAAGGATAAAAAATCAAACTCTATAACTACCACATACACCATTAAATAAGGAATAAGAGTCTTATCTATAGCCAAACGACTATTTTTTAATAGTCTTTTTTTTTTTTTTTTTTTATATATAAATGCTGGCGACACATTACGTAATAACGTTGAAAGGTCACGCGTGTTCCGATTCAGAAATGTAGAGTAGGGCAAAAATTTGCCCTTACAGAATGTATTTAGTAAATGGCGTTTGACTCAGTCTTTGCACGTTCGCTTTATAAACACTGGGTCTGTTCGCCCGCCTACATCACGCTTGACCTTTCAACGTGATGACGTAATGTGTGGCGCATCACATCGAGTGCAAGACCAGCATTTGCGGTTATAAAAGTATATAAATGTTTATTTTGTTATAAAATGGCCGCTGGTTAGTCTAGATGAAACTCTTATTCCTCGGCTGGATCGTGAGAGACTGAAGCGTCACTGAAACTCACATCTGGACCAGTTTGGACCCCATTGAAGTCACTATATGGAGAACATCTGGAGTGTGTTCCTCACAAACCTGCATTTCTCTTCCACTGAAGAGAGAAACACATGAACATCTGGGAAGAGTAAATGATCAGGAGATTGTAATTCTGAAGTGAACTCCTCCTTTAACATGTGGTTTCGATTAATCACTCTTATTTATTAGCATCGATGGTTCCATGAAGAAGCTTTATAACATCTTTCCATCGCATAAAAAGCTTCTTTAGAGTGGAAAATGTTCTTTAGATTTTAAGGGTCCTATTGAAACGTTCTGAAACGCAAGTATCAAACGCGAGACGCAAGTAACTCTGTGGGCGGATCCCGGGCGCTGTTGCTATTATACCGGCGGGATAAACGACTCTTGCGCCCGACGCAAATCTAAAATGTGTTGGTCTGAAGTCGCTTCATTATCATAGGTGTGGTTTGGGCGTAACGTGAAATAAACCAATCAGAGCGTCCTATCACATTCCCTTTAAGAGCCGGCGCGCTTGTTCCACGGCGGATCGCTATTATAACGGCGGATTGCTATTATAACGGCGGATCGCTATTATAACGGCGGATCGCTATTCTAACGGCGGATCGCTATTATAACGGGGGATTGCTATTATAACGGCGGATCGCTATTATAACGGCGGATCGCTATTATAACGGCGGATCGCTATTATAACGGCGGATTGCTATTATAACGGCGGATCGCTATTATAACGGCGGATCGCTATTATAACGGCGGATCGCTATTATAACGGCGGATCGCTATTATAACGGCGGATCGCTATTATAACGGCGGATCGCTATTATAACGGCGGATCGCTATTATAACGGCGGATCGCTATTATAACGGCGGATCGCTATTATAACGGCGGATTGCTATTATAACGGCGGATCGCTATTATAACGGCGGATCGCTATTATAACGGCGGATCGCTATTATAACGGCGGATCGCTATTATAACGGCGGATCGCTATTATAACGGCGGATTGCTATTATAACGGCGGATCGCTATTATAACGGCGGATCGCTATTATAACGGCGGATTGCTATTATAACGGCGGATCGCTATTATAACGGCGAATCGCTATTATAACGGCGGATCGCTATTATAACGGCGGATCGCTATTATAACGGCGGATCGCTATTATAACGGCGGATCGCTATTATAACGGCGGATCGCTATTATAACGGCGGATCGCTATTATAACGGCGGATCGCTATTATAACGGCGGATTGCTATTATAACGGCGGATCGCTATTATAACGGCGGATCGCTATTATAACGGCGGATCGCTATTATAACGGCGGATTGCTATTATAACGGCGGATTGCTATTATAACGGCGGATCGCTATTATAACGGCGGATCGCTATTATAACGGCGGATCGCTATTATAACGGCGGATCGCTATTATAACGGCGGATCGCTATTATAACGGCGGATTGCTATTATAA
>NC_136891.1:950304-955304 GCF_949152265.1 Phoxinus phoxinus | reverse complement strand
TACCTGACCCTGAGCCCCTGTTATTTCACTGGCCAATCAGACAATTGGCCTCAGTGGGTCTCTCTGCAGGTGACCCCCGATTACGATCAGCCGAATAGGTTTGACCACTGTCAGGCGGTAGGCCTTATCAGGCCACCATCTAACTCAGTGCCCAACCGCTCTGGTTTGTGGCAGTTAGTTTCTCACATAAGAAGACTTTCAGGAGGCCGGCTTTCACAGGCCGCTCCGAGACTGAGCCCCAGGACTGGCTGGCCTTAGCAGGTCTGCCTGAAAGGGAGTTCCCACATAGGGTGGTTATCAGGTAGTAGGCCTCACCAGGCCTCCCTGAGGGCTAAGTCCCAAAGACAGGAAACTGGACAGCTAGCCTCACTAGCTATCAGGTAGTAGGCCTCTCCAGGCCTCCCGGAAGGCAAGTTTCCACATTTAGTGGTTACCAAGTAGTAGGCCTCACTGGGTTTGGGCAGCTAGTGGCCGCTTGCTATCAGTTCAGCTAGCCTTAGCAGGCAACTTCTGAAGGCGAGCTTGCGCCCTGGCTCGATTACAGTATTCATTCTCTGCTACTGGTTCCCTCCCGGAACCTCTTTTTATCCTGCCTACAGCCTGGTTTGCCTACCAAGCAGACCATGTGCTCCCCTCACTGAGGGTCACTATGAGTCCGTGGACTCCTGAGTCTGGTCAGATGGTTGTATCCCAATTAGATCAGCCCTTAGGCCTTCTCAGGCCTCCTCAGTGTTTTGAAACACAAACGCTGGGTAGATCCATGGATCGAGCCGAGAAACTCCCCTCGCTGGCAAGGGTTGTGAGCGCTATGCTGAGTCATGCTCTCCGGGATACCCCGTCTCTGAGATCCGGGCCGAGTTGTTCACTGCCAGCTTCGCAGTCCGTCGGGTTGGATGCCTTATCTAAAGGCAAGTGTCCAGAGGCTCTGTCTTCGGACAGACAGGAATTTGGCCAGACTCATGTATCCAATGTAAGTGACACCAGGTCAGGCAATTTTGTGGTGAGTATGTTCCCCTGAATAGTGATTGGCTGGGGTTCCTTCGGGTATATAATTCCCCATAGCGTCATTTCGACTCAGTGTGATTCCCCTTTCGAAAGGGAACGTCTCAGGTTACGACTGTAACCTAAGTTCCCTGAAAACAGGGAACAAGACACTGCGTCTTTTCGCCATGCCTCGGGCCCTGCCTGCCTAACAGTCCCTTCAGACAATAAAGTGATTATCATGTTTGCAAGGCGCCCTTTTATACTTCCAGATCACACGCTAAGATTTCATGGGCTGTAGCCAGTCAATCTGATTGCCGTAATTTGATTGTGATTTCAGACACCTGTCAAGCCTGAGGCGTTCCCCATAGTGTCATTTCGACGCACTGTCTTGTTCCCTGTTCTCACATAGGTTACAGTCGTAACCTGAGACGTTTTATATGTGAAAATATAGTTAAGTGTCATTTATTCCTGTGATCACATCTGAATGTTCAGCATCATTACAGTCTTCAGTGTCCATATGATGATTTGATGCTCAAGAAACATTTATGATTATTATCAGTGTTTGCTGATATCCAACATAAAATATGGGTTTTGTAGTACAAGAAGTTGAAAAGCAAAACCGTGCATAAATCCCCATCAGATTAACTATTGTTACTGTATGAACACACGGTTCTGACTCTCATTACTGTACGAACACGGTTCTGACTCTCATTACTGTACGAACACGCGGTTCTGACTCTCATTACTGTATGAACACACGGTTCTGACTCTCATTACTGTACGAACACGCGGTTCTGACTCTCATTACTGTACGAACACGCGGTTCTGACTCTCATTACTGTACGAACACGCGGTACTGACTCTCATTACTGTACGAACACACGGTTCTGACTCTCATTACTGTACGAACACGCGGTTCTGACTCTCATTACTGTACGAACACGCGGTTCTGACTCTCATTACTGTACGAACACGCGGTTCTGACTCTCATTACTGTACGAACACGCGGTTCTGACTCTCATTACTGTATGAACACGCGGTTCTGACTCTCATTACTGTACGAACACGCGGTTCTGACTCTCATTATTGTACGAACACGGTTCTGACTCTCATTACTGTACGAACGCGCGGTTCTGACTCATTACTGTATGAACACGCGGTTCTGACTCTCATTACTGTACGAACACACGGTTCTGACTCTCATTACTGTACGAACACGCGGTTCTGACTCTCATTACTGTACGAACACACGGTTCTGACTCTCATTACTGTACGAACACACGGTTCTGACTCTCATTACTGTACGAACACACGGTTCTGACTCTCATTACTGTACGAACACACGGTTCTGACTCTCATTACTGTACGAACACACGGTTCTGACTCTCATTACTGTACGAACACGCGGTTCTGACTCTCATTACTGTACGAACACACGGTTCTGACTCTCATTACTGTACGAACACGCGGTTCTGACTCTCATTACTGTACGAACACACGGTTCTGACTCTCATTACTGTACGAACACGGTTCTGACTCTCATTACTGTACGAACACGGTTCTGACTCTCATTACTGTACGAACACACGGTTCTGACTCTCATTACTGTACGAACACACGGTTCTGACTCTCATTACTGTACGAACACACGGTTCTGACTCTAATTACTGTACGAACACACGGTTCTGACTCTCATTACTGTACGAACACACGGTTCTGACTCTCATTACTGTACGAACACACGGTTCTGACTCTCATTACTGTACGAACACACGGTTCTGACTCTAATTACTGTACGAACACACGGTTCTGACTCTCATTACTGTACGAACACGGTTCTGACTCTCATTACTGTACGAACACACGGTTCTGACTCTCATTACTGTACGAACACACGGTTCTGACTCTCATTACTGTATGAACACGCGGTTCTGACTCATTACTGTACGAACACGCGGTTCTGACTCTCATTACTGTACGAACACGCGGTTCTGACTCTCATTACTGTACGAACACGCGGTTCTGACTCTCATTACTGTACGAACACACGGTTCTGACTCTCATTACTGTATGAACACGCGGTTCTGACTCTCATTACTGTACGAACACGCGGTTCTGACTCTCATTACTGTACGAACACGCGGTTCTGACTCTCATTACTGTACGAACACGCGGTTCTGACTCTCATTACTGTACGAACACACGGTTCTGACTCTCATTACTGTATGAACACGCGGTTCTGACTCTCATTACTGTACGAACACACGGTTCTGACTCTCATTACTGTATGAACACGCGGTTCTGACTCTCATTACTGTACGAACACGCGGTTCTGACTCTCATTACTGTATGAACAGCGGTTCTGACTCATTACTGTACGAACACGCGGTTCTGACTCTCATTACTGTACGAACACGCGGTTCTGACTCTCATTACTGTACGAACACGCGGTTCTGACTCTCATTACTGTATGAACAGCGGTTCTGACTCATTACTGTACGAACACGCGGTTCTGACTCTCATTACTGTACGAACACGCGGTTCTGACTCTCATTACTGTACGAACACGCGGTTCTGACTCTCATTACTGTACGAACACACGGTTCTGACTCTCATTACTGTACGAACACGCGGTTCTGACTCTCATTACTGTACGAACACGCGGTTCTGACTCTCATTACTGTACGAACACGCGGTTCTGACTCTCATTACTGTACGAACACACGGTTCTGACTCTCATTACTGTACGAACACGCGGTTCTGACTCTCATTACTGTACGAACACGCGGTTCTGACTCTCATTACTGTATGAACACGCGGTTCTGACTCTCATTACTGTACGAACACGCGGTTCTGACTCTCATTACTGTATGAACACGCGGTTCTGACTCTCATTACTGTACGAACACGCGGTTCTGACTCTCATTACTGTATGAACACGCGGTTCTGACTCTCATTACTGTACGAACACACGGTTCTGACTCTCATTACTGTACGAACACACGGTTCTGACTCTCATTACTGTACGAACACACGGTTCTGACTCTCATTACTGTACGAACACACGGTTCTGACTCTCATTACTGTATGAACACGCGGTTCTGACTCTCATTACTGTACGAACACACGGTTCTGACTCTCATTACTGTACGAACACACGGTTCTGACTCTCATTACTGTACGAACACACGGTTCTGACTCTCATTACTGTACGAACACACGGTTCTGACTCTCATTACTGTACGAACACACGGTTCTGACTCTCATTACTGTATGAACACGCGGTTCTGACTCTCATTACTGTACGAACACACGGTTCTGACTCTCATTACTGTACGAACACACGGTTCTGACTCTCATTACTGTATGAACACGCGGTTCTGACTCTCATTACTGTATGAACACACGGTTCTGACTCTCATTACTGTATGAACACACGGTTCTGACTCTCATTACTGTACGAACACACGGTTCTGACTCTCATTACTGTATGAACACGCGGTTCTGTCTCTCATTACTGTACGAACACACGGTTCTGACTCTCATTACTGTACGAACACACGGTTCTGACTCTCATTACTGTACGAACACACGGTTCTGACTCTCATTACTGTACGAACACGCGGTTCTGACTCTCATTACTGTATGAACACACGGTTCTGACTCTCATTACTGTACGAACACACGGTTCTGACTCTCATTACTGTACGAACACACGGTTCTGACTCTCATTACTGTACGAACACACGGTTCTGACTCTCATTACTGTACGAACACGCGGTTCTGACTCTCATTACTGTATGAACACGCGGTTCTGACTCTCATTACTGTACGAACACGCGGTTCTGACTCTCATTACTGTATGAACACGCGGTTCTGACTCTCATTACTGTACGAACACGCGGTTCTGACTCTCATTACTGTACGAACACACGGTTCTGACTCTCATTACTGTACGAACACACGGTTCTGACTCTCATTACTGTACGAACACACGGTTCTGACTCTCATTACTG
>NC_136891.1:902804-945304 GCF_949152265.1 Phoxinus phoxinus | reverse complement strand
ATGCAGATTTCAGAGGTTTGCTGTGACGTTCATAAACACAGCGTTCGTTCACTGCAAACGCCTCTCGATGAACGGAGAAACACAACGCGTGACTGATACATTATAACAACTTGCATATGAGTAACCACACGTAAAAGAAACTTTTGCACTTAAAATTACTCTGTTTATATCCGTTTTTAATTATTTCCAATGGATTTTAAATCATGCATGCATCACTGACAAATTATCTTTTTGTAATGCATAATGTTCCCTGTAAATAAACCCGTGTATTAACTGAGAATATCGAACTGGTTTCGAACATGAAACCGAACCCTAAATATTGCAGCTTCGAGAAACTTGTGATTGTGTTTTAATGCATTGTAAATTTTTAAATGCCATTAAATGTTATTTCAAATTAATCAAATATATCTATATGTATCATTTTAATGCATAAAAAAACCCTGTGTATTAATTGTGAGTATTGATATCATGCTGGGAATGGTTTCAACATGAGGAAGCCAAACCCAAATTTTACAGCTTAAAGAAACTTGTGATTGTGTTTTTATGCAATTTAAATTCTAAAATGCCATTAAATATGATTTCTGATAAATCATTGGTGAAATATATATATAATGCATGAATTGCAGTCTAAAAACCTGTGGATTGGCTGTTGGGAAGATGGTTTATGAAATGGCACCTGTTCACGCACACACACACACACACACACACACACACGGCATGTTGACTGGCATATAAATGCATGTGTGTGTGAGCTTCTGGCACTCACCATACACTCCCTGGCACCAGATGCCCTCCAGAACCAGCGTCAGGACCCCCAAAACACGGATAATCCCATCCATCATTACGTGCCTGTCAACATATCCACATTAAAGAGCCGGAGTCTCCAGAAGAAGATGTGGAGGGAAGCGTCACGAAGCGCGAGTCAACGCGTCAGATCCGCGCGGTTTCCTGGTGAATCTGACAGATGTTCACTCGCGGGTTCGGCTGGGGTTCGGTCGAGGTTCGGACACATCAGTCATCTCGAGTCCATCCGATCCGGAGCATCTGACCGTCTCAGTGATGATGATGATGATGATGATCGCGCGCCCGCAGCATCAGGACCAGCGGCGCGTCGTGAACGAGCACTGCGCGTGCGCCTGGCTGTCCGTCATCTCGACGAGCGCGCGCGGAACATCAGAACAGTTTGGCGGGAATGTCGAAGCCGAACTCAAACGAACCGAGTCCTGTGTGTGTGTGTTCGTGTCGAGGAGGACGAGTGAGAGACACGACCGACGCGGTGCGCAATAACGCGCGCAGTGTGTGTGTGTGTGTGTGTGTGTGTGTGTGTGTGTGTGTGTGTGTGTGTGTGTGTGTGAGAGAGAGAGAGTGTGTGTGAGAGAGAGAGAGAGAGAGAGAGAGAGAGAGAGAGAGAGAGAGAGAGAGGCTCATCTGTATGTAGGACTACAAACACACATACAATCTCTCTCTCTCTCTCTCTCTCACACACACACACACACACACTAACCCGACCCCTAAATCTACCCATCACACACACACAAACACACATACAATCTCTCTCTCTCTCTCTCTCTCTCTCTCTCTCACACACACACACACACACACACTAACCCGACCCCTAAATCTACCCATCACACACACACAAACACACATACAATATCTCTCTCTCTCTCTCACTCACACACACACACACACACACACACACACACTAACCCAACCCCTAAACCTTCCCATCTCACAGACACACACACACACAACCTCTAAACCTACCCATCACACACACAAATGTAAACACACATAAAGCTAATAATAATAATGACTAGAATCAAAAGAGTTTTTGTGTTTTTAGAATTAAAATGATTAAAATAATTATTTTGTTATAATCAAGCGTAGCGTCAGTTCTGGCGGGTCTGGTTAGTCCGTCTGATCCTCTGCCTACAGGAATACGACACTATCACTGCACACATATATAATCTCGACACTATCACTGTACACATATATAATCTCGACACTATCACTGCACACATATATAAGCTCGACACTATCCCTGTACACATATATAATCTCGACACTATCACTGCACACATATATAATCTCGACACTATCCCTGTACACATATATAATCTCGACACTATCCCTGTACACATATATAATCTCGACACTATCCCTGTACACATATATAAGCTCGACACTATCCCTGTACACATATATAATCTCGACACTATCCCTGTACACATATATAAGCTCGACACTATCCCTGTACACATATATAATCTCGACACTATCACTGCACACATATATAATCTCGACACTATCACTGCACACATATATAATCTCGACACTATCACTGTACACATATATAATCTCGACACTATCACTGCAATCATATATAATCTGGTCAGTATTATCAGCGGTCGCGTCTCTCAGGAGCGCATGACCTCCTCCCTCCCCAGCTCCACTCGTCTGTCCGGATCTGGCTTTCTCACTCCCCTCGAATCTAAATAAATTCTCGGATTATGTTGTATTTTAAAACCTTGAATTAATGATGTCTGCATGCATTCATGTTGGTTCTGTTCTGTTCTGTTCACCCTGAGGAGGGTTATTGCTCTTATCCATGCTAGGCTAACCAGAACAGAACCAGACCGCCAATCCAAACTGTATGCTAATTGCCAATCACATTTGACGATAGTGGTTCTGACAGAACTGGATGTTTTTCATATGATGCATCATTAAATAAAAAGAATGGACGTCACCAGGGGGAGTTATACGCATAACTTATAAATTATATAAGTTATAATTTTACTTAAAAAAATAAAAAAACATTAGGCCTATAAAAAAAAAGTGTTTTCTTATTAAATAAGGACGATAATTATAGCGATAACGATATAGTCCTAAAAATCGCTCTGAATGAGAGTGAACATCAGAGTCACAACTATAACGATTCGGCACTTTCAGAACATGATCGAATAAAACATTGCCAGCCAATCAGAATCCACCCTGCTGTAAAGAGCTCGAGCATTTAAAGTGACAGACACTTGTTTTAATATTTCCTCTGAGAATGAGATGCATTGGTCATGTTGTTGAAGCAGCGCCTCCTGCTGACCGGAAACAGTTCATCTCAAGTGTTGTACTTTAAAGCGGTGGTATAATGATGCGTCTCTGATGTCCCCAGAGTGTGTGTGTGAAGTTTCAGCTCAAAATACCCCACAGATATTTTTATATAGCATGTTAAAATTCTCACTTTCTGAGGGTGAGCAAAAACACACCGTTTGTGTCTGTCCCTTTAAATGCAAATGAGCTGCTGCTCCCGGCACAGGGGGCGGAGCTACAAGAGCTCGTGTTCTTTTACCTCACACACACACACACACACACTGTTAAGTTCAAGCCGGAGTCAGAAAGATGGAGAGACTCGAGAAGAAGTGACGACATGTAGAAGAACAGGACATTTCTGAATGGTTAGTTGATGAATTTATGTAGATTATGTGTAGTTATCTTCTAGTCACTGATTAGCATATTCTGTCATGATAATTTACTAAATCGTGTTCCGGGGGCGGGGTTTATGTAAATTCTAGGGTTGGTGATGTCACTAACCGGGAAGATTCCTCATCTAGTGTTTGGGAATCCTCCAGGCGGTCGGAGAGTGACAGACAGTGTGATTCTGTTTGCTGGTTTTATGTTGAACTCCATCTGTCTTCTGCTTGTGTTTGTGTTCTGTCACACACACACACACACACACTGAGACACAAACCTCCATCTGTGCATCACACACACAACCTGTTTAAAGTGCCCATGAAAGCACACGTTCAGTTTATGTGTGTATCTGGGAAATCTGCTAAACTCACTCAACATTATGAACCCACGTCCACTCAGACATCAGACTGTAAACTGAACATCTCACAACATCTCACAACATCTCACAACATCTCACAACATCTCACAACATCTCACAACATCTCACAACATCTCACAACATCTCACAACATCTCACAACATCTCACAACATCTCACAACATCGTGACGGAACATTTCAACTCAAAAACTAAAGGGAAAAAGGAAGGAAATTATATTTTACACTGAAAAAAATGAAGCTGCTTGTATCATCGCTGTAATGCAAAGTGAAAAGAATATATTAAACATATATTCCATAATGACCTGATTTAAAAGATATTTAAGTTTTACTGTGACGCACAAAAACACAGTAATGTGAATCTAATGATTATAATATGTATAATGCATTATAAAAGTGTATATAATTTACACATTATGTCTTAAGTAAAAATGCATTACAATATTTGCTGTTTGTTTGTCATGTTTTAATGCATTATCCTCGCAATTAATACTGTATGATATTTATGTAATTATTCACGATATCGTAAAATGCATTATAATGTGCATAGTTCATGCATTTAAATACTTTTATAATGAAGTAAAGTTTCAGTAAAGTGTTAGTATAATTACTATTAGGAATAATGGGGGGGGGGGCATAAATGCATGCATTCGTTCATATGCATAATCAGCGTGGAATGCTTTCATGCACAATCTTCTTTTGGTGCAACCAACATTTATCATATTTATTGAAAAACAAAACATTTGCATGATGCTTGAATGATACATAAGAAATGTTCATTAATATGTAGAAGAGAACGCACTTTTGTGTTGTTAAAGGTTTGATGTTTAATCAGTGTGTCAGACGCCTCGAGGTCATCATGTGCACGCTGCAGATATACAGTACACACACTATAATAACTGCAGAGAGAGAGCAAATATAGTTTTATGTTTATAAGCCATTCTGTGTTTGAAACTGAAAATGACATTAAAGTGTGAAAATAACAATAGATCGTGGTCATCAGTTTACACGCCTTGAAGAATCTGCTACATGTTTACAACGCATGTTACTTTGATGTTTTATGATTTATTTATATTTTTTATTAATGCAAGTTATTTTTTATTTAGTACTGTTCTGAATAAAATATGTTTATATATAGACGACCCCGTTTACTGTGTGTTGTTACCTGGATGATCTTTAGTTTTCCAGCATCTTCTACACATTTGAACCCTTTCCAGCAGCGACTGCATGATTATGATTATGATTTCCATATTTTCACACTGAGGACGATTGAGAGACTCATGCACGCAACTATTGACGAAAACATGCATTAAGAGCCAGGGGTGAAAACTTTTGAAAATTTGGAGCACAACTTGGATAGAAATACGGCTTTCATATTCTAGCAATTTTAGAGGGCAAAAAATTTCGTAAATTATATATATATATAGTATATTTTCTATAAAGTAAATAGTGCAATAATAACTGGAGTGTGTTGAGAGAGACAGATACAATATAGCTTTGTGTTTATAAGGCATTCTGTGAGAGTTATGTCTAATGCAGAAACATTAATAAGAGCTGCTGTCATCATCGTCTTCATGATCATCTTAATCATCATCATCTTCATCATCTTCATCATCATCTTCATCATCATCTTAATCATCATCATCATCATCTTCATCATCATCTTCATCATCAGTGCCTTTGAACTTCTGTGTTCAGCATCGAGTCTTTGTTCATCTCTCATCTTCTTCATCATCATCATCATCATCATCATCATCTTCATCTTCATCATCATCATCTTCTTCTTCATCATCATCATCATCTTCATCTTCAGTGCCTTTGAACTTCTGTGTTCAGCATCGAGTCTTTGTTCATCTCTCATTTTCTTCATCATCATCATCATCATCATCATCTTCATCTTCATCTTCATCATCATCATCTTCTTCTTCATCATCTTCATCATCTTCATCATCATCATCTTCATCATCATCATCATCATCATCTTCATCTTCAGTGCCTTTGAACTTCTGTGTTCAGCATCGAGTCTTTGTTCATCTCTCATTTTCTTCATCATCATCATCATCATCTTCATCATCATCTTCATCATCATCATCTTCATCATCATCATCATCATCTTCTTCATCATCTTCATCATCATTATCATCATCATCATCTTCTTCATCATCTTCATCATCATCATCTTCATCATCATCTTCATCATCATCATCTTCATCATCATCATCATCATCTTCTTCATCATCATCATCATCATCTTCATCATCATCATCATCATCATCATCATCTTCATCATCATCTTCATCTTCAGTGTCTTTGAACTTCTGTGTTCATCATCATCAGATTCGACTGACACACTTTCACACAGTAACCAGCACACACACACACACCTCTGCGTTTCTGTGACTCTTTCTTCATGATTCCGGGTTACAACAAAAAGCTGGAGATTTGTGTTTGTTCTTGAGCTCAGTCTGCTCTTCATCCTTCATCTGAGCTTCAAACTCCCACAATCCACCAGCAAATGAGTGTCCTCGTTCCAAACCTGACGATTGTCTGTCTTAATACACAAAGGAGGCGTTCAGGAGAAATGCTGGTAACACTTTACAATAAGGTTCATTTATTAAACATTATTTAATGTATTAACTAACATGAACAATACATTTGTTACAGTATTTATGAATCTTTGTTAATGTTAGTTAATATGAATAAAGCTGTTCATTGTTTGTTCATGTTAGTTCACAGTGCATTAACTCATGTTAACAAGATTTTAATAAAGTATTAGTAAATGTCGAAATTAATATTAACAAAGATGAATAAATGCTGTATAAGTGCAGTTCATTATTAGTTAATGTTAACTAATGTAGTTAACTAATGTTAACTAATGAACCTTATTGTAAAGTGTTACCGAAATGCTTGAAAGAGTCGCTCTGGATAAAAGCATCTGTCGAACGCATAAACTGAAGCAATTAATAAGAAACTGAAAATGACAGAAAAAAATTAAATAAAAGTGTCAGAGTAACAATAGTTGCAAAAATCGAGGTCAAAAGTTTACATACACCTTCAAGAATCTGCTACATGTTCAAAATGCATATTTTTTATTTAGCAAATAAGATATTCTACATAAAGGATGTTTACATATAGTGCATGAGACAAAATAAGAGTTAAATGTATAAAAATGACCCCGTTCACTTGATTACTGTTGTTACCTTTAGTTTTCCAGCATCTTCTGCACATTTGAACCCTTTCCAGCAGCGACTGCATGATTATGATTATGATATCCATATTTTCACACTGAGGACGATTAAGAGACTCATGCACGCAACTCTTGATGGAAACATGGATTAAGAGCAGGGGGGTGAAAACTTTTGAACAGGATGAAGAATTTTCTTATTTTGTTTAATGATCATATTTGATACTTACATGTTTCCCAGAAAACAAATCAAGCACAGTTTACCATGATCTTCAAATTCAGAAAGTTTTCACCCCCCGTCTCTTAATGCATCGTTTTTGAACGGGGTCATTTTTATATATTTAACTTGTATTTTGTCTTTATGTAAACATCTTTTATGTAAAATGTCTAATTCAGGGCAGTCGTAAATAAAAAATAACATGCTTTTTGTATGATCCTTCTTATTATGTTAAAATAATGAACATTTAATAGATTTGACCATGACTTATATACAGTATGTACACTGTAAAAAATGTGGCTGCGATTAGTTAAAATTTGTTGAGATAACTTAAATATCCAACTTAACCAAACTAAACTTAAGTTAACTAAACTTAATATTTTAAGTCAAGCTTGAACACATACTTTTTAAAGTTGAAACAATGTTTGATTTTAAGTTGTGCTAAATAATCGCAGCAATTTTTTTTACAGTGTAGAACACACTGAACTCATACTCAAGGTTTGAATCTGTGCAAAAGTGAGTTTTAATGGTTATGCGAGTGAACATGAGGCTTTAGGTGGTGCATTCATTTATTCTCAAGAAATCAAACGTTTCTCTTCATAATCGATCATCAGTCTCTCTTATTTATTTTTCTTTTGTATTTTCCTTTTCGAAGTGTTGTGCAGCACATAAATATAAGTTTCAGGGGAAAAAATTATACATTTAAAAATGAAATGCTCATCTTGGTGATGCATAAATGTAATATATTACATTAATATAGAGATGCACTGATATGAACATTTTGGCCGATACCGATAATTCTTTATATCGCCGATAACCGATATATTGGCCGATAAGTGTAAATCCACATTTTTATATAATTTTTGAGAGCCTGATTACAAAAACTAAAGTCTCACCATTAAAGAGTCTCAGCTGAAGGAAATAATACATTATTTATTGGTTTTAATATATCGTCCAAATTTTTTTAATCAGACCGATAACATTCAAACTGAACCGATATCGGCCGATACCGATGTGGTGACCGATATATCGTGCATCTTCAGGCATTTTGCTTCTTCTCCAGTAAATGTGTCTCGATTTAAACGGCAGAAGAGAACGTGAAGGTCAGGGATGGTAATCGGTAAATATTTTGCATTTCAACTATTAAATCTGTCACATGCACACAATTAGTGCTAAAAAACAGAGGATCAGCGATGAAAGCTGATCACATGTTCATTATCAATGCTACATTTTTCTAAATGTCATAATTATCTATTAACAAACAAGTATTCATTACGCTGAAAAAAGCAATAAGTAATATCAACTTAATTTCTCTATGGCAAGTTTTTGGACAAATATTTTTTAAGTAAATTTCACATATGGAATTAAGTAAACTCTACTTAACTAAGTTAAATGAAAGTAACAAAGAAAATAAGTAATTTTAACTTGGCTAGTAAAAGGTTGAGTAATATCTATTTAGTTGAAGTAATATCCATTTCACTCAGACAATAGAACATTGTATTAAAGCACACTTTTAAAGTACATGATCTAAGTAATTAATCCAATAGATATTTTGTGAGACTCCACATCTATTTCAGAACGTGATGTGTGTGAACGCAGAGTCCTCAATACTTGGTAGACGATACACAATGACGGTAACATTTGATGGATCGTTTTTGTGTTTGAATGTGTCATTTTGAGTAGAAAATGAACTCCAAATGTAACAAAATGGCAAGTTACTAAACCTAACAACAAAAGCAATGATAAAACAGTGGAAATACAGCTGGAAAACAGTGAAAAATCAACGTCATTAATTATTCAAGTCCCAGTGCATGATGGGAACACCAGAATCAGAAAACTTGAGTAATTTTACTTCATTTTATAACGTTGATATTTACGCTTTCATTTCTACACGATTGAATTGAGTACTAATATAGAATTTACTTTAGAATTGTAAATATCGAATTTACAATAACTTTTTCATGTAAATTACTTGAATATACTTCACCACAAAATCATTTTTATCAGTGTACTTCAGTGAGCTCATTGTTTCTGCATTAAATCATTACATTGTTTAAATTAATTAATTTTTCGCTAACTGTGATTTTGTATATGTACATTTCTGAAATACATAACTCAGTTTCCTCTGATAACAGAACACTGTAAACTGTAATGTGGACTTTTACTGTAAAGCTGCTTTGAAACGATGTGTGTTGTGAAAAGCGCTGTACAAATAAATGTGAATTAAATTGCATTTAAAGACTCAGATGTGGTCCATATATACTTGCTCTCCTCACACTGAACTGTGCTTTAAAGCAGCGGATATTCACGCCTCGGGCTTCACGAGGAATATTATAATGTGGTTCAGGTGGAAAGGTACGGCACTTTATCATGCTGAAGGATCTGGGTTTTAGCTGAGGATATGACAGCGGAAGAAAAGTGAGCGTTTAGGGAGCGATGTCCCGTCAAAGTCCCGAGAAGAAAGCGTAAATGAGCTCGGCGAACCGGGGAACGAGGCGAGAGACTTTAATCAAGCTAAAGCTGCCCGAGAGACCCTGCAAACACACACTCCAGAGTTCAGAGTTACAATCTCCTGATCATTCACTCTTCCCAGATGTTCATGTGTCTCGTTCTTCAGTGGAAGAGAAATTAAGGTTTTGAGGAACACACTCCAGATGTTCTCCATATAGTGACTTCAATGGGGTCCAAACTGGTCCAGATGTGAGTTCTCATCCAGACACACCGGTCGACATTTTTTTAACAAAATAAACATTTCTATACTTTTAACCACAAAAGCTTAATAAACGAAAAAAATATTATACATGATATACACGCCTTTCCACGGTTAAAACAACATTCCTTCTGATGTTCATTCATGTTTATTTGATGCTATAAATGAACTAGAAGAAGAGATGATCGGTTCACGAGCGGCTTTAACTGAGCGATCTGTCACACACATTAAAGAGCATCAAAATGCTATCTATTGTTTAAATTTCTTGACAAAATAGCCAAATTTGAAAGTTGAGACTTTGTTTAATATCAAAAGTTAGTTGGTCTGTCCCGTCTGTCGCCGCGTGTCAGTGTGTCTCTGCTCCGCGATGTGTTGTTCACTGCGTGAGAACATGGTGTGGCATGAGAGCGGCGTAGCTTGTTGGACATAGCAACAGTAAGAAAAGGGGGCGGGTCTTTGCGAAAGGTCAATTTGGAGACAATGAACATATGAACCGTTGTGCCGTGCTGCTTATATTTATCGCGCAGTAAAAAAAATTATATAAATGTAGCCCATGCTTGTAGTGTAGGCTATATTAAAATACCGGAAATGTGTTTAAAAATAATATCACCATTATTGAAAAAAATTATATCACGATATATATTGATATTGAATTATTGTCCAGCCCTAACAGAACACCTTACCAACCACATAGCAACACCACAGAACACCCTAGCAACCACATAGCAAAACCTTAGCAACTACATAGCAACGCCCAAGCAAAAACACAGAAAACCCTAGAAACCACACAGAACACCCTAGCAACCACATAGCAACACCCTAGTAACCACACAGAACACCCTAGCAACCACATAGCAAAACCTTAGCAACCACATAGCAACGCCCTAGCAACCACATAGCAACACCCAGGCAACCACACAGAACACCCTAGCAACCACATAGCAACGCCCTAGCAACCACATAGCAACGCCCTAGCAACCACACAAAACACCCTAGCAACCACACAGAACACCCTAGCAACCACATAGCAACACCTAGGCAACCACACAGAACACCCTAGCAACCACATAGCAACGTCCTAGCAACCACATACCAACGCCCTAGCAACCACACAGAACACCCTAGCAACCACACAGAACACCCAAGCAACCACATAGCAAAACCTTAGCAACCACATAGCAACGCCCTAGCAACCACACAGAACACCCTAGCAACCACATAGCAACACCCAGGCAACCACACATAACACCCTAGCAACCACATAGCAACACCCTAGCAACCACACAGAACACCCAAGCAACCACATAGCAAAACCTTAGCAACCACATAGCAACGCCCTAGCAACCACACAGAACACCCTAGCAACCACATAGCAACACCCAGGCAACCACACAGAACACCACACAGCAGTGCGAGCGTTTGATGACTCAGTGGTGTATCCAGATCCAGCGTCTGACACACTCCACTGCACATTTACAGCAGGGGCCCGAGGGCCACATCATCCCTGTCAAGATCAACCCACACCATCCCTCTGGGGTCCAAGGCCACATCACAGGTCATCAAGACCCACGAATGCTCCAGAAATAACACACTCACATATGCCGTAGCATACGCACTGATGAGATATCCTCCTCCCATTGCTGGGGAAATCTGCGGTTAACTATCAGCTGTCGGAGATAAATATATAATAACTATATCCACTTCCCCCATTCTAAACTACAACTGTAATGTTTTATAAAGAATAACATTTATTCATATTCAGTCTGTTCCAGTTTATGTGTTTTCACATGGCTTGACTGAACCGCATCCATAGGGGCTTTTAATCCAGACGTGTGAAGAAATGTTGAGGAATTTAAAAGTTCACTTCATTTACTTGTCATTATATCTATTCATGTTCCACTAAATTATGTAAGTGATTGCTGTTATGACTCGGAAAGATCATTTTCTGCTCAAGTAACTCATATTACATACATATGTATATTTCTGGTGACTTACAGACACATCCATATATACTTCCATATCCGTACATAAAACCAGATCTTTTTTTTTTTATGACCTTAGTTTTACTTTTTACTTATACTATTATAATACTAATACTAGTCAAATCTGTCAATTGAAAAATGTGTCAAATAATGTTCTTAGACTCCTTCCTGTGACAGAGCATCCTAGACAGAGCTACTATTAATTAAACGGAATATAAATTATACCATTTTATTGTGTAATGAAAATATCAGTAATGACCAGGGGAGAAAAATGTAAATATTGCGTGACTTTTAATTACAAACAAGACCGAAATACACTGGGACTCTTATTTTGAAATGTCTGCCTTATTATCGTAAGTCTAAAACATATATCCGCAACATAAACATTGTCACAATCCATAAACATTCGTTCATAAGCAATCGCTTGCCCAAATGTGCGATATAATTGGCTGATTGTGAACTGCTCTGAAGCGCTGTGGGTGGGGCTTGAGAATGCGCAACAGCGCCGCCTTGTGGCAATCGAACGTGCAACACTCATTATAATAAATACTGGTGGTAAATCACATTCCTCACAGTTCTCTGATGGCACCACGCGCCTGGATCGTCCGCAGGCTGCACGGGGACGTTAAAGCGCGGATTTAAACGCGAAAGTAAAATGTGTTCGTCCGCACGGACATTGATAATACTGTGGAGCAGAGCGAGCGCTTTCAATTCATTCCTGTGTTCTGCTCGCTCCTCGCTGTGGACACACACACACACACACACACACACACATCAAATCGATGGTGGGGGCAGTGATATAATTAAATCAGCATACTGTAATATCTGCACCTTTAAAGCGCACCCCTTAGTCCTGTTTGCAATGAACAAATCAAACAAAAGTAATGGAGATATCTCAACACAACAAATGTTTCAAGTGGATTCCCCAAAATTCAACTGAAAACGCAGCTTTTAAAGACGTCTGCCGTCTCACTGCAGAACAGTGATGTCTCACTGATCAAGGGCTTCATTAGCTGCACCAGGTGTGTGTGAGCTAGAACACATGAAGTATCTGAACTGGAGAGGTCTGTTGAGTGTCACGTTCGACTGCATGTTAGAAATAAGTCAAAAGAATGGTTCAAAAAGTAAAGAGAAGATTTCATCGCAAAACAAGGAACAGGATTCAAAAAGAAATAAAGGATGTGTGTGTGTGTTTGTGTGCGTGTGTGTGTGTGTGTGTGTGTTTGTGTGCGTGTGTGTGTGTGTGTGTGTGTGTGTGTGTGTGTGTGTGTGTGTGAGTGAGTGAGTGAGTGAGTGAGTGTGTGTGTGTGTGTGTGTGTGTGTGTGTGTGTGTGTGTGTGTGTGTGTGTGTGTGTGTGTGTGTGTGTGTGTGTGAAAGAGACAGTGAGTGAGTGTGAGTGTGTGTGAGTGAGTGAGTGAGTGAGTGAGTGAGAGTGTGTGTGTGTGTGTGTGTGTGTGTGTGTGTGTGTGTGTGTGTGTGTGTGTGTGTGTGTGTGTGTGTGTGTGTGTGTGTGTGTGTGTGTGTGAAAGAGACAGTGAGTGAGTGTGAGTGTGTGTGTGTGTGTGTGTGTGTGTGTGTGTGTGTGTGTGTGTGTGTGTGTGTGTGTGTGTGTGTGTGTGTGTGTGTGTGTGAGAGAGAGAGACAGAGTGAGTGAGTGAGTGAGTGAGTGAGTGTGTGTGTGTGTGTGTGTGTGTGTGTGTGAGTGTGTGTGTGTCTGTGTGTGTGTGTGTGTGTGTGTGCGTGTGTGTGTGTGTGTGTGCGTGCGTGTGTGTGTGTGACAGTCTAACAGAAGGATGGACAAAACCAGTCATATATTAACTGAGTTCTGCTCATATTTTATTACCATTTTATAAACTATAGCGAATAAACTGTGATAAAATGTGAGAAATGTTGAAGGTGTATATATATATATATATAATCTTATATTATTAAAATAAAATATTATAATGTATTAAAATAATAAAATATTAGATATTTCTCCAGAATCGTATGTGCCTTTAATAATATTAAAATATTATTAAACATATATACATACATACATACTGTATATATACATATATATAATTTTTTCTCTTTTCCGCCATGATGTAATCTGAATTGTATTACTGGATATAATAACCAGTAATGCAGCAGCCTCTGTTTGTTAAGGGCTGGCGCAGTCAAACTCATAACCACATGAATGCGTGATTTGACACAGTTAATCAGCATCTCTTTCAGAAAAATGCTTAAACCGTCCAAATTCATTTGCAGTGTAATCATTTATTCTCCAGCACAGACAGCGTTTGATCCGCATCAATGACCGATCGAGAAAACCAGATCTTCTGGACGACGCAGAAGCCTGAGCAATAAACCCGTGCGCTGAAGTACGTTTAACAAACTCAAATATGAATCAAGTCACAGTCGCCGCTCGCGTTGGCTAAATATGGCCACACATGCCTGCACACACGCGGTTATTGTTACCACGCTCTGCATAAACATATTTATTTTTCATGAATAGTAAGTAATGCAGATTGAGTGCCAAATCATTGTTTCCGTCCGCTGCGCACTGCTAAAATTAGATTTACATTACGGAGTATTTTACTTTCTCTATGAAACACGATTGAGGCTCTGAGACGTGTTTAATTACCGCATTTAAACAAGACAACTCTCAGAACAGATGAAGTGGCAAAGTTTTACAGAACGCACCATCAGCATCAGGACTCGGGTCACTGTCTCTGTTCAGTTTTATTATAATCATAACACACATTTTCTCAAGGAAATCTGAGTGGTGCTATAGCCGTGGCAACACTCAGCAATGTTGTTGTTAGGCAGTTCCTGTGATGTTCAGGGTGGGTGCTTGGTCATTGCTAGGGTGTTCTGGGTGGTTGCTAAGGTGTTGCTAGGCAGTTGATAGAGTGTTTTAGAGGTTGCAAAGGAGATGATAGTGTTTTTAGCGGTTGTTTGGTTGTTCTGGGTTGTTGCTAGGCAGTTGATAGGGTGTTTGGGGTGGTTGCTAAGGTATTGCTAGGAAGTTGATAGGGTTTTTTGGGTGGTTGCTAAGGTGCTGCTAGGCAGTTGATAGTGTGTTTTAGAGGTTGCAAGGGAGATGATAGTGTTTTTAGCGGTTGTTTGGATGTTCTGGGTTGTTGCTAGGCAGTTGCTAGGGTGTTTAGGGTGGTTGCTAAGGTGTCACTAGGCAGTTGATAGGATGTTTTGGGTGGTTGCTAAGGTGCTGCTAGGCAGTTGATAGTGTGTTTTAGAGGTTGCAAGGGAGATGATAGTGTTTTTAGTGGTTGTTTGGATGTTCTGGGTGGTTGCTAGGCAGTTGATAGGGTGTTTTGGGTGGTTGCTAAGGTGCTGCAAGGCAGTTGATATGGTGTTGTTGTTGTTGTTGGTTGCTAAGATGTTGCTAGGTGGTTTCGATATTTGTACTGGAAAACAAGACAAAAATACAAAGTAAGAAAATAATACTTTTTTTTCTGTGAATTTTTTTTTTTACATCATATAAAGGGCTTTATCAACCCGTTTATTTTTTTAAGTTGAGGTGACAAATACTCTCGTTAAGTCAATTTACCAACTACTTCAGATAGTAAAACATGTTAAGTTGATTAAACAAATTCAGAAACTTAAAAAAATATACATTGAAACCAGAGGACAGCAGAATTATGTTTTGTATTCTTGGAACACTTACAATAAGTTTCATTAGTTAACTAAATTAATTAGCATGAACTAACCATGAACTGCACTTATACAGCATTTATTAATCTGTGTTAATGTTAATTTCAACATTTACTAATACATTATTAAAATATTGTTAACATTAGTTAATGCATTGTGAACTAACACAAACAATGAATGATGTATTTTTATTAATTAACGTTAACAAAGATTAACAAATACAGTAACAAATGCATTGCTGATGTTAGTTAACACACTAATGAACCTTACTGTAAAGTCTTACCGTATTCTTTTGTATTTGATCATCTTTTGCAGTGGACACTGAATAATTGATCAATATGCTCGTGCAGATCAAATGAGAAACAGCAAAATTGCATTTACCGTTTTTTAAATTGTATTCCCCGTCATGTTGCGTTAGCCTCTCTGTGCTGAGGGAATCTGGAACGGGACGAGCGTAACGTCCTCCGGACACATGACTGACATTTCATCACACTAGTAAAAAAGAAATGACATTCAGACATATTTACAAGAGCTAAAGTATTATTGAAGCCGTTTCCTCAGTCGCTATTTGAAGTGACAGCTCCATCTCCTCCTCCTCATCCCGCTGAAAGCGTTCGGCTGTTGTCTCGGGAACAAACGTCCACAGACGGGTTTATCTGATGACTGTGTGTAACAACTCGACAAGCTGTGTACCTGAGGCTGCAGATTCCTCAAGATTGTGTTTATGATCTCCGCGTCCACGGGTCTAAACCATGCGAAGCTCGTTTCCGACAGAATAAAACATTTTAAAAGATATTTGCGACTTTTTATCTCACAATTGCGACTTTATATCTCGCGATTCTGACTTTATATCTCGCGATTCTGACTTTATATCTCGCTATTCTGAATTTATATCTCGCAATTCTGAATTTATATTTCGCGATTCTGACTTTATATCTCGCAATTCTGACTTTATATCTCGCAATTCTGACTTTATATCTCGCGATTCTGACTTTATATCTCGCTATTGCGACTTTATATCTCGCTATTGCGACTTTATATCTCGCAATTCTGACTTTATATCTCACAATTGCGACTTTATATCTCGCAATTCTGACTTTATATCTCGCGATTCTGACTTTATATCTCGCTATTGCGACTTTATATCTCGCGATTCTGACTTTATATCTCGCGATTCTGACTTTATATCTCGCAATCCTGACTTTATATCTCGCAATTCTGACTTTATATCTCACAATTCCGACTTTATATCTCGCTTTTCTGACTTTATAAAACAATTCTGACTTTATATCTCGCAATCCTGACTTTATATCTCGCAATTCTGACTTTATATCTCACAATTCCGACTTTATATCTCGCAATTCTGACTTTATATCTCACAATTCTGACTTTATATCTCGCGATTCTGACTTTATATCTCACAATCCTGACTTTATATCTCGCAATTATGACTTTATATCTCACAATTATGACTTTATATCTCACAATTCCGACTTTATATCTCGCAATTCTGACTTTATATCTCGCAATCCTGACTTTATATCTCGCAATTATGACTTTATATCTCACAATTCCGACTTTATATCTCGCAATTCTGACTTTATATCTCGCAATTCTGACTTTATATCTCACAATTCCGACTTTATATCTCGCTTTTCTGACTTTATAAAACAATTCTGACTTTATATCACGCAATTCTGACTTTATATCTCGCAATTCTGACTTTATAACACACAATTGCGATTTTTTATCACGCAACTCTGACTTTATTTCACACAATTCTGACTTAACACGCAATTCTGACTTAACACGCAATTCTGACTTAACACGCAATTCTGACTTAACACACAATTGCGACTTTATATATGACGCAACTCTGACTTAATAACACACAATTGTGACTTTATAACTCGTAATTGCGAGAGAAAAAGTCAGAATTGTGAGATAAAAAGTCACAATTGCCTTTTTTATTTTTATCTTTTATTTTTTTAATCTGTGGTGGAAACAAGCTTCCATAAAACCATGTTGAAAGTCTCTCTTGAAAAGAAACATATTTTTTCCCTGTTTTCGGCGCATAGAAAATTGCCCTCCTGTTTTGCACGTCCCAGAATCAGGTTGAATAAGTCGAACCAAACCTCTATTTATTCCCACCTCAGAGGTTTTACTAAAGGAAGCGGACTCAAGTAATCATTTTATGCAGATGAGAGACATTGAATCTGGCTTCCATCGTGAAATGCATTCGGAAACTCACATTTTCTCACTTCATACACATGCATTAATGCAATAAAACCTCCCAACCTTGATGTGAGCGTGCAGACACAGGCTGAGTGTAAACGCATGTTTCTCGTGTTCTGACACATCGAGCATCTTCTCTCGTTAATCACGCTCATCAGGAACTCACTTTGATGTTGCGTCTTCCAGGGCCGCGTAAGACATGCATGGATCATGTTTAATAATCTATTCTGGATGCACCTTTGATATGCATACAGAAACTTCACGCTAGCACTTTATTAGTAAGCCAATTACATGCGTTGCTTGCTTGGTGTGAAACATGCGAGTCAAACATTTCATGAACACTACATGCCTTGCCTAATTATGCCTGTGTATTGTGCTATAACTAATATTAAAGTCCCCCTGTGGTGAGAATCCAGCTTTTAATGTAGTTTATGTGTGTATGTGGAGTTATTAATCTGCTTTAACACACACCATGTGTAAGTTCATAAGGCGACAGCATTGCTGAGTATCTTCTGCTTAAAACTGTAGTGAACCAAAGACAGTCTCAAACACACGGTTTGAAATCGCTGGTGTTTCTGACGTCACACACTACCTTGACCAATCAGATCATCGTGTGATCATCAACCAGTGGATCTCTGAGTGAGTGAGTGAGTGGAGGCGGGGCTCATTTGCATATTCATAGAACCACGCATACTAAATGAGGCAAGGGTGTCGAGTTACATTCAACAGATTTTAAGGCATGAGGAATTTTTTTCAAGGAAAAAACTTTTACATTTGTCATTTTGTTGATCAAAGATGAGTTTTAAGGGATAAAATGATTGACTACAGGTCATAACTTCATATATAGGCTACACTACCATTCAAAAGTGGAGTCGGTATGATTTTTTATGTTTGTAAAAGAGTCTCTTCTGCTCACCAAAGCTGCATTTATTTGATGAAAATACAGTAAAAATTGCACAATATTTTTTACAATTTAAATTTACTTTTCTATGAGAATATATGTTCAAATGTAATTTATTCCTGTGATCAAAGCTGAGTTTTCAGCATCATTACTCCAGTCTTCAGTGTCACATGATCCTCCAGAAATCAGGATAATATGATGATCTGGGCCCGGTTTTTCAAAAGTAATCCACTAGGATTTTGGATAACGGATTGGATCAAATCTTGAAAATGGGTTTTTCAAAAGAAAAAACGGATTACATAATCAGATTAGATCACGTAATCCAATCTTGGTTTTGATCCAGATCAAACCTTTAGTTTGGGTTTTTCAGAACTTTTTTGTAGGATTTGGATCACTTTGTTCCAAAAAATCTGGATTAAACTGATCCCATCAGAAGGGTGGATTCAGCGTGGATTTCATGCCCAAAATGTAATGAAAACTTTAAAAATGTATCAAATAATACTATATTTGGATCATGCAGTATCTTACAAGATATCCTATTTATTCATAAGGTTTTAATTGTATTTGTTCATCCGTCAGGCTACAGTGATTAGGTAGGCTTTAACGTATTCAGCCTTTTAGTATAGGCCTACAGCAAAGTAGAAAGAGTTTGGCCTCATAAAATAATCCCCCAAACAGCTGTCAAAATTAACCAAAAACAATACGTTTTATTCTGTCACTAATTGATATATATATATATTCATCACAATCGAAAATATTTTTGTTTTTAGAATATTTATTAGTGATGCATGCAATGATTACAGAATAACCAAAAAAATGCAAAGAATGGCAATCACTGATTTTTGAAATCCAAAACAAATCCAAATCAGAAATAGTGTCTAACTATTGCGTCCCTCGTTGCACGTCCTGTTTGCTCGTTCTGGCAGAATGCAGGAGGTTGGTTAGGGTCTCCAAGGGGCTCAGGTGCATCATTGTCAGCACAGAGAGGGCTGCCTGTATTGTGCAGGACAATACAGGCAAGGGTTGTGTTGCATGCTTTCTGTGGTTCCACTCTCAGGTAGTTAAGACATGCAAAGCAACCTCTTAAGAACTCCATTAAGTCTTTATTTTTAATTCAATACATCTATATTTGAAACTTGTTATAAATATCCTCAATGTACAGTGTTTGTGTTGTAGGTCTCAGATGAGCGGAGCTGGAAGAGGATGGGGTGGGGTTTTTCTTGTTTTTTTTTTAATGTGTGTGTTTTCATTTCAAATAAAAAGAAACTTATATTGACCCCGCACTGGCTATTCTACTTGTTGCTCTTTACCTATCTATAGTTCTACATTGTGATTTCCTATCCTGTTTGAGCACTGGTTATCCAGATTTGGTGATCCTGAAAAGTTCCTATCCGGATCAGATTGATCCAATCCGATGTTGCTTTAAAAAACTGGCTCAAAAGTAAACTGGATTACGTGATCACGGATCGCAAAAAAAAGGATGACTAAATCCGGATCAATTTTATCCGGATTAAACCTTTTGAAAAACCGGGCCCAGATGATCAAGACACATTTATGATTATTATCAGTGTTGAAAACTGTTGTGCAGCTTCTCAAGAAACATTATATATGTACATAAAGACACATATATATATATATATATATAGTACACGTCAATGCTGTTACCAGATTAAACAAACGCAATACAAGATGTTTGATTCTGCATCTTCTGGTTTGCGATGTGGAGTCAGCGTTCGTTTATCTGGCAACTCCTCTTTGAATTGATAAGCTGGCCGACGGTAAACATGTCCAGGAACTCATTACGGCGGCAGATTAATGTGTGCTAATGCCGTCTGAGATCTAATCGCTGTTGCTTTAAAGAGAGGAAGACCTGTTTAAATGAGGACACAGGTTTACTCTTACTAAACCTGTGTGCAATTCTGACTTTACATCTCGCAATTCTGACTTTATATCTCGCAATTCTGACTTTATATCTCGCAATTCTAACTTTATATCTCGCAATTCTAACTTTATATCTCGCAATTCTGACTTTATATCTCGCAATACTGACTTTACATCTCGCAATTGTGACTTTATATCTCGCAATTCTGACTTTACATCTCGCAATTCTGACTTTACATCTCGCAATTCTGACTTTATATCTCGCAATTCTGACTTTATATCTCGCAATTCTGACTTTATATCTCGCAATTCTGACTTTACATCTCGCAATTGTGACTTTATATCTCGCAATTCTAACTTTACATCTCGCAATTCTGACTTTATATCTCGCAATTCTGACTTTATATCTCGCAATTCTGACTTTACATCTCGCAATTCTGACTTTACATCTCGCAATTCTGACTTTATATCTCGCAATTCTGACTTTATATCTCGCAATTCTGACCTTATATCTCGCAATTCTGACTTTACATCTCGCAATTGTGACTTTATATCTCGCAATTGTGACTTTATATCTCACAATTCTAACTTTATATCACGCAATTCTGACTTTATATCACGCAATTCTGACTTTATATCACGCAATTTTGACTTTATATCTCGCAATTCTGACCTTATATCTCGCAATTCTGACTTTATATCTCGCAATTCTGACTTTATATCTCGCAATTCTGACTTTATATCTTGCAATTCTGACTTTATATCTCGCAATTCTGACTTTATATCTCGCAATTCTGACTTTATATCTCGCAATTCTGACTTTATATCTCGCAATTCTGACTTTAAATCTTGCAAATTGTGGCTTTATGATGCAGTGCTGTTATATCTGAAGGGATCAGTAAGTGTACAGGAGCGTCTGAAGGTGAGAAGTCTGCTCTTTATAAAGCTGCTGGTCTCTTGTTATTTGTCCTTTTGGACTCTACAGAAAACTCTAAACAAGCAGCAAATGCCACGAGACGGGGAAAGCGTGCTGACTCTGGCAGATATTAAATCACTGCACGCTGAAGAGGACAGAAGTTCATGCACAAATAAAAATCCTGTTTTCGGACTTGTTTCAAACCCATTTGCTGACACAAAACGGAAACATCTAAATTGTAAATTTTAAGGGAAGACATTACAGGCGAATATGAGAAAAATATATATCACCATACTGACTAATCACATGGCTAAAAAATTTAGTTTTTCCCGTATGCTAACACAAAACGGAAACATTTAAATGTATGCAAATGAATACATATTTAATGCCTAATTTGCATTTTTAAGCATAACATTTTTCTTAAATATATACATGCATGTGTGTGTATTTATATATACAAAATAATTATACAGATCACAGTACACACACAAATATTATGTAAACACAAACTTTTACTTTGGATGTGAAAATACAGACTGGAAAAAATACAAGTGTGTGTGTGTGTGTGTGTGTGTGTGTGTGTGTGTGTGTGTGTGTGTGTGTGTGTGTGTGTGTGTGTGTGTGTGTGTGTGTGTGTGTGTGTGTGTGTGTGTGTGTGTGTGTGTGTGTGTGTGTGTGTGTGTGTGTGTGTGTGTGTGTGTGTGTGTGTGTGTGTGTGTGTGTGTGTGTGTGTGTGTGTGTGTGTGTGTGTGTGTGTGTGTGTGTGTGTGTGTGTGTGTGTGTGTGGTGCGTGTGTGTGGTGCGTGTGTGTGGTGCGTGTGTGTGGTGCGTGTGTGTGTGTGTGTTAATGAATAGATAATCAGACGAGGCTCCACAGTTCTGGAACATTCTCTGGGAGATTTATGGACTGGAGCTGATAGTTATTTTTGTGCTTCTTGGAAGAAATAAATATTTGCAATTTCATAATTGTCTAGAAAAGTTGAGGTTCTGTCCAGCAGTTTGAAGCGGATTAGCATTTGTTTCAATATTGAATTTTTCTGAAGCTCATACATGTAGTTCATACTTCAGCGTGAAATCTGAAAGAAATATTAGAAATGATATATTATATAAAATACACTTAATACATTATTGATCTGACTGCACTGAGCTGGACGATGACATCAGTGTTCTCTCCAAAACGGCTCTATAGATGAAATGAACTAAACTAATAATTGATGATCTTTACAACAGAACTGAATCAACACTGATTAACAAATGCATTATTTTCCTGATGATCACTGTGAAGAAACAATCAATAAAGAGCTTTATAAATAAATGTGACTTGACTTAAAAATGGTGCATTAAAGTAATGAGAACTTCTTCAGATCGGCCTTTAAAAATAACGTCATTAATGTTAATAAACACGCATATATCTCGGGGTTAATGACATCAGCAGAACACACAAGTATTGTTCAAATGCAAAAGTAAGTATTTGTGTGTTGCTGATAAAAGCGCAGACTGATGTGTCTCCGGGCGGACAGCGCATCACACGCGTCATGAGTTTCCCAGATGCTTCTTCACGGAGCGATGCGCTCGTTCCTGTAACGGTGACGACATCTTCATCAAGAGCAGATCATCCAGATGTGTTCCTAATCACTCAACAACATCAGATTCTGCTCGGAGTAAAGACGTGCAGAAACTGCCATGTGACGATATTATTATTCTGTCCTTAAAGTCACCATCAGAACTGACTTGAGAAATATAGCCGTATTTATTATAAACCATAATTTTTGTTAAATTCATCTTCATCTTGAACCATCCAATCAAATCCCACAGACACAATCAAGCCCCGCCCACATGTGTTCCTGTTCCAGAAGCGCTTCACTCGATATACGGGACTAGAGAGTTTATAATGTTACAAAGGATTATATTTCAGATTAATGCTGTACTTTTGAACTTTATATTCATCAAAGAATCCTGAGAAATAAAATGTATCACAGTTTCCACAGAAATATGAACAGTTTTCAACACTGATAATAATCATAACTGTGTCTTGAGCATCAGATCATCATATTACACTGATTTCTGGAGGATCATGTGACACTGAAGACTGGAGTAATGATGATAAACTCAGCTTTGATCACAGGAATAAATTACACTTTACTGTATATTCACATAGACAACTGATGATTTACTTTATAATAATATTTCACTGTTTTACAGTATTTTTGATCAAATAAATGCAGCCAAAAGAGACTCTTTCAGAAACATTAAAAATCTTATGAACTGCAGTGTAATTATGGACAATATTCCATAAATGCTGTTGAACATTCATTGAAGAGTAAGATCTAAAAAATTATATTTGTAAGATATTCAGTCTCATAATTCCACACAGAACACAAACCTGTGAGCTTCTTTCTGTTGATGGTTTTATGATTGGCAGACACTGTAATATACTCACTTTATTAGTTCTGCTCATAAACAGTAAGAAACGACTGTTCTAAAGTACACACGCACTGCAAAGAAATATCGTGACTTTTAACTGTAAAAATATTACGCTGAAAAACTGTTAATTGTTTAGCAGAAAGTTTCCGTACTATATACGGCGAATAACTGATCGATCTAACCGTACATTTAGTGTCATTTTACAGTAAAATACTCTTACATTTACAGTTTTTGGAAGTGAAAAAGAGCAAGTCGTTGAATAACTTACAGTGAAATACCGTAACTCCCTGCGTGATTCTTGACATTTGATGTATTTTTGTTGAAATAATTGTTTCTTCATGTTTTTTCCTCATCAGTTCTGTACATTAGGGGTTTATGTTACATTTAATGTTGTTAAAATAATGTTGATTGTATTTTTACATGTCATGTGTGTTACCATGATCAGTGTGTGTGTGTGTGTGTGTGTCTGTGTGTGTGTGTGTGGTAAAAGAACACGAGCTCTTGAAGCTCCGCCCCCTGTGCCGGGAGCAGCAGCTCATTTGCATTTAAAGGGACAAACTCATAAAACTGGTTTTTGCTCACCCACAGATCACATGAATCACCAAGACAACTGATAAGTGGCGGGAAACTTGAACAAAAGGAAACACATGTGACTGAAAATAACAAACTAAAAGTTCATGAAAATGAAACTAAAACAGTGTCCAAAACAGAACAGAACTGTGACAGTCTTCAAGTTTAGGAGAAATAAGAATAAATGCATGTGTGCATTAGCACTTTGTCAAAGCTTCTTACAGTATATTTAGCAGTGAGAGTCACAGAAGTCATGCATTATCTAGATGTGTGGAGACGCAGAACACCAGAACACAGCTCTGGAGGAGGAGGAGAAGAAGAAGAAGAAGAAGAAGAAGAAGAAGAAGAAGAAGAAGAAGAAGAAGAAGAAGAAGAAGAAGAAGAAGAAGAAGAAGAAGAAGAAGAAGAAGAAGAAGAAGAAGAAGTGGAGAAGAAGAAGAAGAGGAGACGCAGAACACCAGAACACAGCTCTGGAGGAGGAGGAGAAGAAGAAGAAGAAGAAGAAGAAGAAGAAGAAGAAGAAGAAGAAGAAGTGGAGAAGAAGAAGAAGAAGAAGAAGAAGAAGAAGAAGAAGAAGAAGAAGAAGAAGAAGAAGAAGAAGAAGAAGAAGAAGAAGAAGAAGAAGAAGAAGAAGAAGAAGAAGAAGAGGGGAACGCAGAACACCAGAACACAGCTCTGGAGAAGAAGAGGAAGAAGAAGAAGAAGAAGAAGAAGAAGAAGAAGAAGAAGAAGAAGAAGAAGAAGAAGAAGAAGAAGAAGAAGAAGAAGAAGAAGAAGAAGAAGAAGAAGAAGAAGAAGAAGAAGAAGAAGAAGAAGTGGAGAAGAAGAAGAAGAAGTGGAGAAGAAGAAGAGGAGAAGAAGAAGTGGAGAAGAAGAAGAGGAGAAGAAGAAGAGGAGAAGAAGAAGAGGAGAAGAAGAAGAGGAGAAGAAGAGGAGAAGAAGAAGAAGAAGTGGAGAAGAAGAAGAAGAAGAGAAGACTGAACACACTGGACAGACACTTTTAAAGCTGGTCTTATTTTGTGTCGTGTTGTCTGATATAATGTCTTGTTTTCAAGCACACACACATCTAAACATTCTCCAGTCAATCTGAGAAGCAAAATCACTGAAGATATCAAGTCTAGTTTTCTGATAAATGTATCAAAATGAAGTGAGTTTGTGTTTTAAAACAAGAACAAATATCTGTCAATAGAGTCAGAAAAATAATCAGAAAAAAGAATTTATTTTTCTGACCCCATCCGGAGACATTTGTTCATGTTTTCAGCACAAACTCCCTGTTCTTCAGTAAATAAGTCTGAATATCTTCAGTCATTGTGCTTCTCCTCCATCTTGATTTAAGAATGTTTAGATGTTTGCGCTGGAAAACGAGACAGAAACACTTTATTTTTTGCAGTGTAAGAATCTCACAATAACTGTCAAGAAATGTCCAGGTCATATTTTACCCCAAAATCAAGAGAACTGTTTGTTTTTTTTTCATTAAAATTGTGATGTTATTAAAATAAATGAAAGCCTATTTAAAATCTGAAAAGATTTGTTTGAGTAATGCACAAACAAATAAATAAATCAATATTTGTAAATTCCAAATCATGTTAAAAAAAAAATTATTCAACTAAAAAAATTTAAATAAAACTTTATCAAAGTAATAAGAATACATTTTCTTTTGTAATCTCTACATTATTAATCTTTTTTTTTTTTTTTGCATTGTGAGATTATTTTTAATTATTCTTCTACATTTCTTTAGTAATGACTGTCCATCTTTTTAAAATGCAAAAAACATGCTAATTGTCCTAGAAAAAGGCCTTGATTTTTTTAATGGTAAAAAACAGGAACACTTCTCCAGATTCACTGTATTCAACGCATACAGACACATGACAAAAGAACAAGTGCAACAAATAAAAGTTTTGATGGTTTTGATTGGATGAATGGTTTATTTAGCGCAATTACCCTCCAACAAGCGCATGCATGCAAAGCGTTCCCATCAGCTCTATTCAGCCCCACAGAGAGTGTGTGAGCGCGGGGAACAATGCGGCTCAGCGCTACCCGAGAGCCTGATGAGAACGCTAATGACGAGCTCCATCACGCATCCATCAGGTACGGCTCAATTAAAGAGTCATTACGGCGGAACGCTTCCTCGCAGCTGCCGCGCTTCATTTGCATTGACGTTTAGTTTTACGAAGTTGCTGGAAAACCACGCTCGCCCTTCAGAGAAAGTTTGTGATAGTGATCAGGGAAAGAGAGTGAACACAATAATGAACTGATCTTTTACTAAAACTATACACAGTAGAAAAAAACTTGGGTTTTATTTTTTTACACAAACGCTGGGTTACACATATTGGGTCACTATGTTGGGTTATTTTTCCAAAAACGTTGGGTACATTTTTTAATCGTTGGGTTAAATACGTATGTTGTGTTTACACTTGTGTTTTTTAATTTATGTACATTATGTAGATTTACATTAAATTCTAGACTCCCCAATATTTAGTTTGTAACTAAAAAAAATATATTTGTTGAAAAATGCTGGGTTAAAAACAACCCAAGTTGGGTTGAAAATGGACAAGCCCAGTGAATGGGTTGTTTTAACCCAGCGGTTGGGTTAAATGTTTGTCCAAGGTGCTGGGTAGTTTTATTTAACCCAACTATTTTTACTGTTTTAATTACTACATAACTGGTTTAAAATGAACACAAAATAGGTTGTAAATAAAAAATTAAAAACACATAATAATAACACTCTAAAAAATGCGGGGTTGTTTCAAACCAATTTTGGGTCAAATATGGACAAACCCAGCCGTTGGGTTAAATTTTTTAATTACATTTTTAACCCAACGTTTGGGTTTGTCCATATTTGACCCAAAATTGGGTTGAAACAACCCAGCATTTTTTAGAGTGTAGAGGCAAAAATAATAATCAAAAGGTGAACATTTATCAATAAGCACTTTAATAAATGCTTATCGTGTAATTATTATTCATTAAACGTATTCATAAATGTTCATTTTCAACATACTTCGGGTTAATTTTAGGCAAGAAATACAGTCATTATTAAACAATAGCTGAGTTAAATAAAACTACCCAGCAGGTTGGGCAAACTCTTATTTAAAACAAACCATTCGCTGAGTATGTCCATTTTCAACCCAACTTGGGTTGTTTTTAACTCAGCATTTGTTAGAGTGTATACAAATAAACAATCTGTATTTTATAAACAAAGTGTATTTTATTTATTAAAATAATGTCATAAATAAAAATAAATAGTAAACTGAACTGTTGGGTTACTTTTAACCCAATGCATTGGGTAAAAATAACCCACAGTTGGGAAGGTGTTCCCTTCCCTAACCATCACATAGTTGGGTTAGGCGTTGGGTTATTTTTAACCCAACATTATTAAGTGAGTACTGATGCTCACTAAGACATGCAGCCGAAGCTCATAAGAGGAAAAACAAGAGTACACATCATTGATTCTGTTTCAGAGCATCACATGCGTCCTTCACATAACATCTCCATGAAGACATGATTTAAGTTCAATCATGTTTTTATTTAATATTTTGTATTTTTAGGGGATTTTAATGGTACTAAATTATATTAACTCTGTATTTATAATCCATTTATTCACTTTTTGAGCGTAATCTGAAATTAAATGTCCAGCTTAAACTGGTAAATCTTGAACGCTTTAGAGCGACAGACTGAAGTTTGATCTCTTTACACACACCACACTTGCAGATTATTAAGTTTTAAAAAGTCAACTTAAGGTTACAGAATTTTACACTTATTGTTATGAAAAATGCAAAAAATACTATTTTCAATTTTTATATGAAATATATATTTTCTTAAACATGTTTTGCTCTAAAACTGCAAGTAAATCAAAGCCATAAGTGTGCGCCAGTAGTGTGAGATGTGAGTGTGATGTGTCAGTAAATGATCTCTCAGTGAGATGTTGTTCGGCTGCAGTACCGAACGCCTCCACTAGAGGAAACTCTCTCATGTACAGCGAGCAGCACAAGTGTGACTGTTATTACAGGACCATTAACCTGTTCAGATCATGTGCAGGATATTTCTTTTTGTGTTCACATAGCAAGTGCCAAAACATTTACCAAGTTGCGTACCATTCCAATGAAGAAACAAATTCTTCTAACAAAACAAACCGTAAAATGTTCGGGTCAAGAGTGACCGAGCAGCAGAGGGTTAATTGTGCTCAAAGGAAGGTTGAATACATTTCGAGACCCTGTTTGTGAAGTTATCTCTGTATACTCCGGAGCAGAACTGCAGTTGCTCATCAGCTCAGCCTGTATCCCGATCATTTATTCATCAGATCAGTTCTGTGTCTCAGTCTTATGAGCGGAGGGCATCAATAATGCACATATGTCAGCGAGTGTGAACCCCGCATGCGTGTGAGTAAACGCAGGTCTCCGTGTGATTGCATGTGGAACATCTTTGCATGAGGCTCAGATCCTGCTTTGAAGCTGCTTATGTTTATTAAAAATGTGTGAATCATCTTCTGGCTGGAAACTGCCATATAATTTGAATCCTTCGTGCAATTCGGGCTCAATCCCGCACATTCCCACAGAATTCAAATGGCAGCGTGTTTGCTAATTAAATATTTTGGCTAAATAATTGATTTTTTTGTTGTTTATTACTGTGAAGCTGCCTTGAAACAATCTGCATTGTGTAAAGCGCTAGAAATAAAGCTGACCTTATAAAGAAACTATGCCATGGTCCTGTTTCTCCATCTCTGTTCTAAGACATAGGCAGCATCCTATTAAGTCAATCCCATAATGCATTGGGACAATTAAGCTCTGTAGAAGTAATCCATCCAAGAAGCATATTAACGTGAGACGCATACAAATATACACCCCTGTTCAAAAGTTTGAGGTTGGTAAAAATTGTTAGTTTTTGAAAAAAAGTATCTTATGCTCAGCAGGCCAACCACCCAGAACCAATACCTTAGCAATGATCTAAAACATTGAAGCTATGCCCTAGCAACCACCTATACCACCTTAGTGACACCCTAGCAACCACCTATAACACCTTAGTGACACCCTATAGCAATCACCTAGAATACATTATCGGTGCTCTAGACACCTTAGCAACACCCTAGCGACCACACATAACACCTTAGCGACACCCTATAGCAATCACCTAGAATATATTATCTGTGCTCTAGACACCTTAGCAACACCCTAGCAACCACACATAACACCTTAGTGTCACCCTATAGCAATCACCAAGAATACATTATCGGTGCTCTAGACACCTTAGCAACACCCTAGCAACCACACATAACACCTTAGTGTCACCCTATAGCAATCACCTAGAATATATTATCTGTGCTCTAGACACCTTAGCAACACCCTAGCAACCACACATAACACCTTAGCAACACCCTAACAATGACCCAGAATACCTTAACTGTGATCTAGAACACCATAGCAACGCCTTAGCAACCACTCATAACACTTAAGTGAGACCCTAGCAATCACCCAAAATATCTTATCAATGCTTTAGATCACCTTAGCAACACCCTAGCAACCACTCATAGTTAGCAACACCCTAGCAGTCACCCGGAATACATTATCAGTGCTCTAGAAGACCTTATCAACACCCTAGCAACCATCAAGAACACATTAGCAATGCTCTAGAACACCTTAGCAACGCCCTAGCAACCACTCATAACATCTTAGTGACACCCTAGCAGTCACCCGGAATACATTATCAGTGCTCTATAAGACCTTATAAACGCCCTAGCAACCATCAAGAACACATTAGCAATGCTCTAGAACACCTTAGCAATGCACTAGCAACCACTCATAATTAGCAACACCCTAGCAACCACCCAGAGATTCTGCAGTTCCTGTCTAGCCATGACAATATCGAGAGCAGATGTTATGAAGCTGCCATCAGATGAACTCTGTCAGTAATGACTCTTCCTCATGTTGTTCCCCGTCAGACTCTCCTTCATCTTCGGGACACAGATGGAGATATTAGTGATTAGATCTGAGCGCTGTCTCACTCCTCCATAGGCTTCTGTTGTAATCGAAACTTGCCGGCCCAGAAAGTTAGTAAAGACGATGTTTAAAATAGTCCGAGTGACGACAGCGGCTCAACCTGAAGTTTATCAAGCGACCAGAATACTTTTTGTGCGCAAAATATAACGACTTTATTGAACTCTTGATGTTCTTCTGTGTGTTCCTCTTGAGTGAGTTCACGTAGTGTAACAGCGCAGCGCTTCTGGGTTGTACGTCAGAACGGAGGCTCACGATTGGCCGACGCTGGTCATGTGTGTGATGCTGGCCAATAGTGAGCCTCCGTTCTGACGTACAACCCAGAAGCGCTGCGCTGTTACACTACGTGAACTCACTCAAGAGTTGAATAAAGTCGTTATTTATTTGCGCACAAAAGGTATTCTCGTCTCTTAAAAAATAAAAAAATAAAAATATTAATTTGTGCTCCGAAGATGAACGAAAGTCTTACGGGGAACAACATGAGGGTGAGTGATTACTGACAGAATTAATATTTTGTGGTAAACTAACCCTATAAGACGGCTAATTGGAGGCAGTCTGGGTGGTTTTCACCAGCCTCCGGTGATGTCACTTCCTTTAGTTAGCACACAGCGACGCTTAGAATCTGCCAGTGCCGTCATTAGCTGTCATTCCTCCGCCTGTCACTCAAAGGCAGCCCCGGGCCGGTCAGGGGAACACAGAGGTCTGACCGGCCCATTTTACTCGACCTCTTTTTGAACTGCATCTGTTTTTATTTACTCGTCATCATACTTTATGAATAATGATTCCTCAAGAGCACCAAAACCAGATCATCTAGAGCGGTTCCACCAACACCAGTGCTCCTCTTCCACTCGGGAAGCTCTGTCCGCGGCTCGACCCATGAAGCTTTCAGGAGCTGCTGATTTTGATGTTGAAAATCAATAAGCCTGTAGAGACTGTAGAGTCAGCCGGACACACATCGACAAGACCGATGTTCCCAACGAGACCCGCATCGACAAGACTTCATCATTCCTGCCAGCTTTCACCTCGGCACTGACCAATTAACTCAACTCATTAGAGGAACGTGACTCCTGAAGCCGCTCATTAATATGGAGATGTCATGCAGCAAATCTACAAGACCTTGTTAATGTGCTATAAAAATATATGTGGGTTACACTTTATTTTAAGGTGTCATTGTAATAATAATTAACTACATGCACTTATTATAGGGTTTGGTTGAGGGTTAGTTGCATGTAATTATGCATAATTTACTGTTATTACTACGGTAAGTACATGAACAAGGACACTATTTGCAGGGTTACCCTTTGAGTCACAAAAGCTAGATTAACCCCTTAAGCGGCAGCCCCCTTTTTTTTAATAGACATGAAAATACACATTTAGAACTTAAATGGTTGTAATTCAAGAATGCTTTGGAATATAGATGTAAGATTGGCTTGTTTTAAAGAAACATTTGGCAGATTTTTGTAGAAGTGAAATAAATTGAGAAAGTTAAACAGAAAAAAAGTTATAGAAGTTTGAGTTTATGAAAATTTACAATGCTAAAAAAATGTAGGTCGTGAAGATTATTAGGTCGTGTTCTGCTGTTTTGTTACTGTATATGCATATGAACTGTGTGTGATGCATACTAATGCTTGATGCGGTGTTTTTGTTATCTTCTTATACAGCGACCTTGAGCTTGGGAAAGGAGCTTTATAAATAAAACGTATTATTAAAAAAATTTAAGTCGTAATTTTACGGTAATTTACCGGGATCGCTGTGTGAAAGTGGCTATACAGTCTTTACCAGTAAATTACCGTTAAATTACCAGTAAGAGATCCTGTGTGAACAGGACATTTTCAAAAATACCAGTAAATTGGTTCTGGCAATTGTTAGTAAGGAAAGTTGTAACATTACCAGTGATGTGCGCTGTGGGAACGCAGAGTGAAGATTATTAGATCGTGTTCTGCTGTTTTGTTGTAACATTACAACAAACAATATATTTTTTAATTAATTGCATGCCATTTAGCAACACAAATGATGCTGTGTTTTTGTTATCTTCTTATACAGAGACCTTGAGCTTGGGAAAGGCGCTTTATAAATAAAACATATTATTTCATAAATTAAAGTCGTAATTTTACGGTAATTTACCGGGATCGCTGTGTGAAAGGGGCTATTGGCAGGCGATGCAATGACATGGGCCGTTACACTGGTAAAAATAGCTGGATTTAAACATTGTTGGAAACATTGTGATAATGTAAATACACGTCAACAAAATATATAGCATTACTCTAGTGGTCTTTGGATATTTTAATGCAAAAATCTTACGTACTGTGCCTTTAAGAGCTTGAATTTTTACATTTGTGGTTGCCACCGCTCTTGAGTTTTGTGTGTTGAGGTCTATATACAACCTTCAAAATATAGCTATTACAATAAAAATGTGCTGAACAAGAAATCTGTAATTGGCTGAATGAAGCATTGTGCATTTCTATGGCAAGCATCACTATTGCACTGCTTTTCTTACTCAGTATTTTCAAATAACAAAAAATTCTTAATTCAAGATGCTTTTACTTACTGAATAAAATGCCATAAAATATTATGAAATATAACAACAACAAAAAAATTCAATGGGGTCAGAAAAATAATCTTAATTCAAATGGAAAACAAGATTACTTTTCTGACCCCGTTGGCAGATAATTTTGCTTGTTTTAAGCAAAAACTCACTTTTATTTTTTCCCCCCAGAAAACATGACATAATAAGTTATGGCATTTCACTCTTCAAGTAAATGCATCTTGATTTAAGAATTTTTAGATATTTGGACTGGAAACTGGATAAAAATACTATTTTTTTGCAGTGTACCGGAGCACACACACACATTCTGTAGGGTTACGGATGTGAAAGTCCCACAGGAAGTCCAGCTCTGAACATTAAACACAGACTCCAGACCGTATCTGAGCCTCTAAAACACTGCAACCCTTCGCCTTTAAGATCTATTTTCAGCGTGAAGGAGGGAGACACGGTTTACGACAGCGTTTAGCGGTTCTCTGTTCCTCCGCTTCGAGTGCCAAGCACACATGCAGACCCATCGCGACAGAGCCGTTCCCTTCCGTCTGCGGGACTGATCTCACACGATATCCACACACGCTTTCAAGATGCATTTCAAGGAGAATCAGGACCGACATCAACTCTACAGACCTCTGTTCACTCACACAACACACACCACAGCAAGTCCTGACATCAACTCTACAGACCTCTGTTCACTCACACAACACACACCACAGCAAGTCCTGACATCAACTCTACAGACCTCTGTTCACTCACACAACACACACCACAGCAAGTCCTGACATCAACTCTACAGACCCCTGTTCACTCACACAACACACACCACAGCAAGTCCTGACATCAACTCTACAGACCTCTGTTCACTCACACAACACACACCACAGCAAGTCCTGACATCAACTCTACAGACCTCTGTTCACTCACACAACACACACCACAGCAAGTCCTGACATCAACTCTACAGACCTCTGTTCACTCACACAACACACACCACAGCAAGTCCTGACATCAACTCTACAGACCTCTGTTTACTCACACAACACACACCACAGCAAGTCCTGACATCAACTCTACAGACCTCTGTTTACTCACACAACACACACCACAGCAAGTCCTGACATCAACTCTACAGACTTCTGTTCACTCACACAACACACACCACAGCAAGTCCTGACATCAACTCTACAGACCTCTGTTCACTCACACAACACACACCACAGCAAGTCCTGACATCAACTCTACAGACTTCTGTTCACTCACACAACACACACCACAGCAAGTCCTGACATCAACTCTACAGACCTCTGTTCACTCACACAACACACACCACAGCAAGTCCTGACATAAACTCTACAGACCTCTGTTCAATCACACAACACACACCACAGCAAGTCCTGACATCAACTCTACAGACCTCTGTTTACTCACACAACACACACCACAGCAAGTCCTGACATCAACTCTACAGACTTCTGTTCACTCACACAACACACACCACAGCAAGTCCTGACATCAACTCTACAGACTTCTGTTCACTCACACAACACACACCACAGCAAGTCCTGACATCAACTCTACAGACCTCTGTTCACTCACACAACACACACCACAGCAAGTCCTGACATCAACTCTACAGACTTCTGTTCACTCACACAACACACACCACAGCAAGTCCTGACATCAACTCTACAGACCTCTGTTCACTCACACAACACACACCACAGCAAGTCCTGACATCAACTCTACAGACCTCTGTTCACTCACACAACACACACCACAGCAAGTCCTGACATCAACTCTACAGACTTCTGTTCACTCACACAACACACACCACAGCAAGTCCTGACATCAACTCTACAGACCTCTGTTTACTCACACAACACACACCACAGCAAGTCCTGACATCAACTCTACAGACCTCTGTTCACTCACACAACACACACCACAGCAAGTCCTGACATCAACTCTACAGACTTCTGTTCACTCACACAACACACACCACAGCAAGTCCTGACATCAACTCTACAGACTTCTGTTCACTCACACAACACACACCACAGCAAGTCCTGACATCAACTCTACAGACTTCTGTTCACTCACACAACACACACCACAGCAAGTCCTGACATCAACTCTACAGACTTCTGTTCACTCACACAACACACACCACAGCAAGTCCTGACATCAACTCTACAGACCTCTGTTCACTCACACAACACACACCACAGCAAGTCCTGACATCAACTCTACAGACCCCTGTTCACTCACACAACACACACCACAGCAAGTCCTGACATCAACTCTACAGACCTCTGTTCACTCACACAACACACACCACAGCAAGTCCTGACATCAACTCTACAGACTTCTGTTCACTCACACAACACACACCACAGCAAGTCCTGACATCAACTCTACAGACTTCTGTTCACTCACACAACACACACCACAGCAAGTCCTGACATCAACTCTACAGACTTCTGTTCAATCACACAACACACACCACAGCAAGTCCTGACATCAACTCTACAGACTTCTGTTCACTCACACAACACACACCACAGCAAGTCCTGACATCAACTCTACAGACTTCTGTTCACTCACACAACACACACCACAGCAAGTCCTGACATCAACTCTACAGACTTCTGTTCACTCACACAACACACACCACAGCAAGTCCTGACATCAACTCTACAGACCTCTGTTCACTCACACAACACACACCACAGCAAGTCCTGACATCAACTCTACAGACTTCTGTTCACTCACACAACACACACCACAGCAAGTCCTGACATCAACTCTACAGACCTCTGTTCACTCACACAACACACACCACAGCAAGTCCTGACATCAACTCTACAGACCTCTGTTCACTCACACAACACACACCACAGCAAGTCCTGACATCAACTCTACAGACTTCTGTTCACTCACACAACACACACCACAGCAAGTCCTGACATCAACTCTACAGACCTCTGTTCACTCACACAACACACACCACAGCAAGTCCTGACATCAACTCTACAGACTTCTGTTCACTCACACAACACACACCACAGCAAGTCCTGACATCAACTCTACAGACCTCTGTTCACTCACACAACACACACCACAGCAAGTCCTGACATCAACTCTACAGACTTCTGTTCACTCACACAACACACACCACAGCAAGTCCTGACATCAACTCTACAGACTTCTGTTCACTCACACAACACACACCACAGCAAGTCCTGACATCAACTCTACAGACTTCTGTTCACTCACACAACACACACCACAGCAAGTCCTGACATCAACTCTACAGACCTCTGTTCACTCACACAACACACACCACAGCAAGTCCTGACATCAACTCTACAGACCTCTGTTCACTCACACAACACACACCACAGCAAGTCCTGACATCAACTCTACAGACCTCTGTTTACTCACACAACACACACCACAGCAAGTCCTGACATCAACTCTACAGACTTCTGTTCACTCACACAACACACACCACAGCAAGTCCTGACATCAACTCTACAGACTTCTGTTCACTCACACAACACACACCACAGCAAGTCCTGACATCAACTCTACAGACTTCTGTTCACTCACACAACACACACCACAGCAAGTCCTGACATCAACTCTACAGACTTCTGTTCACTCACACAACACACACCACAGCAAGTCCTGACATCAACTCTACAGACCTCTGTTCACTCACACAACACACACCACAGCAAGTCCTGACATCAACTCTACAGACTTCTGTTCACTCACACAACACACACCACAGCAAGTCCTGACATCAACTCTACAGACTTCTGTTCACTCACACAACACACACCACAGCAAGTCCTGACATCAACTCTACAGACCTCTGTTCACTCACACAACACACACCACAGCAAGTCCTGACATCAACTCTACAGACTTCTGTTCAATCACACAACACACACCACAGCAAGTCCTGACATCAACTCTACAGACTTCTGTTCACTCACACAACACACACCACAGCAAGTCCTGACATCAACTCTACAGACTTCTGTTCACTCACACAACACACACCACAGCAAGTCCTGACATCAACTCTACAGACTTCTGTTCACTCACACAACACACACCACAGCAAGTCCTGACATCAACTCTACAGACTTCTGTTCACTCACACAACACACACCACAGCAAGTCCTGACATCAACTCTACAGACTTCTGTTCACTCACACAACACACACCACAGCAAGTCCTGACATCAACTCTACAGACCTCTGTTCACTCACACAACACACACCACAGCAAGTCCTGACATCAACTCTACAGACTTCTGTTCACTCACACAACACACACCACAGCAAGTCCTGACATCAACTCTACAGACTTCTGTTCACTCACACAACACACACCACAGCAAGTCCTGACATCAACTCTACAGACCTCTGTTCACTCACACAACACACACCACAGCAAGTCCTGACATCAACTCTACAGACCTCTGTTCACTCACACAACACACACCACAGCAAGTCCTGACATCAACTCTACAGACTTCTGTTCACTCACACAACACACACCACAGCAAGTCCTGACATCAACTCTACAGACCTCTGTTTACTCACACAACACACACCACAGCAAGTCCTGACATCAACTCTACAGACTTCTGTTCAATCACACAACACACACCACAGCAAGTCCTGACATCAACTCTACAGACCTCTGTTCACTCACACAACACACACCACAGCAAGTCCTGACATCAACTCTACAGACCTCTGTTCACTCACACAACACACACCACAGCAAGTCCTGACATCAACTCTACAGACTTCTGTTCAATCACACAACACACACCACAGCAAGTCCTGACATCAACTCTACAGACCTCTGTTCACTCACACAACACACACCACAGCAAGTCCTGACATCAACTCTACAGACCTCTGTTCACTCACACAACACACACCACAGCAAACTTACTTTTGAGATTATACTTCTAAGAAAAGGGATCTATGATAAACATCTGCATGGAAAGAGGCAGGAAAGGAAAGAGGAAAGAGGATCTGAACCAACTTTTGCCCACACAAAACTCACTGCTGCAATATTAGAGTGGTATGAGTGGTTGCTAGGGTGTTGCTAAGATATTATAAGTGGCTTTTATGGAGTTGCTAGGGTGTTCTGGGTGGTTGCTAGGGCGTTGCTAAGGGGTTATGGGTGGTTGCTGGGGCATCTGGCTGTGCCAATGTGTTATGAGTGGATGTAAGGGTGTTGCTAAGGTGTTCTGGGTGGTTGCCAGGGCCTTGCTATGGTGTTATGAGTGGATGCTAGGGTGTTGCTAAGGTGTTATGAGTGGATGCTAGGGTGTTGCTAAGGTGTTATGAGTGGATGCTAGGGTGTTGCTAAGGTGGTCTTGGTGGTTCCCAGGGCCTTGCTAAGGTGTTATGAGTGGATGCTAGGGTGTTGCTAAGGTGTTATGAGTGGATGCTAGGGTGTTGCTAAGGTGGTCTTGGTGGTTGCCAGGGCCTTGCTAAGGTGGTCTTGGTGGTTGCCAGGGCCTTGCTAAGGTGTTATGAGTGGATGCAAGGGTGTTGCTAAGGTGTTCTGGGTGGTTGCCAGGGCCTTGCTAATGTGTTATGAGTGGATGCTAGGGTGTTCATAAGGTGTTCTTGGTGGTTACTAGGGCTTTGCTAAGATATTATGAGTGGTTTCTAGGGCGTTGCTAAGGTTTTTTAGTGTGTTACTAGGGTGTTATGAGGGGTTGCTAGGGCATTGATGAGGTGTTCTTGGTAGTTGCAGGGCATTGCTAAGATATTATGAGTGGTACCTAAAGCGTTGCTAAGGTATTATGAGTGGATGCTAGGGTGTTGCTAAGGTGAAATGAGTGGTTGCTATGACGTTGCTAATGTGTTCTGGGTGGTTGCTAGGGTTTTGTCAGGATGTTCTAGTGACTATGAGGACAAATGCTGAGTTACATGCTGAAGTTTAGCACTAATCACAAGTATGATCAATAGTAATACTGTTGCATGACTAAACCAGTATCTCTGAAAAACATAAACACCAGAAATGTTGTTACCAAGTATTTCCTCTGTTGATCACTCACACTCACAGCTTTCTGCTTCAGTGCTCAATCCACTGCATGCGTAACTTCACGTCTGGTCCATCAACACCGGCACTCGCATACCAGAACAAACAGCCAATTAGGGCAGGAGGGATCGGATTGGCCGGTGGATGGATAGGGTATTATGACTTAACTGTGTAATGACAGCAGTCCTTGCAGCCAATCGGCTGTCAGTCTGAGCGGCTCCAGGGATTCGCTAATTGCAGCTCTTGCACTCCCGCGTCTGATGATGATCAATAGAGGCCAGAACACACTTAACCGATCAATGATGGAGCTGATCAACAGAGTCACACCCTTACACTACACACACACATACCCTTACACTACACTCACTGAAACACACACACACACACACACCCTTACACTACACACACGCATACCCTTACACTACACTCACTGAAACACACACACACACACACCCTTACACTACACTCACTGAAACACACACACACACACACACACACACACCCTTACACTACACTCACTGAAGCACACACACACACACACACACTCTTACACTACACCCACTGAAACACACACACACACACCCTTACACTACACTCACTGAAACACACACACACACCCTTACACTACACACACACATACCCTTACACTACACTCACTGAAACACACACACACACACACTCTTACACTACACTCACTGAAACACACACACACACACACACTCTTACACTACACTCACTGAAACACACACACACACCCTTACACTACACACACACATAGCCTTACACTACACTCACTGAAACACACACACACACCCTTACACTACAGTCACTCACTCACTCACTCACTCTCACACACACACACACACACACTTAAATTCTTTATTTGAATTAAAAGATAAACATATATCATGGCATAATCCAAATTTGGCAGAAAGGTGTACAACAGCAGCCGGTATCTCAGTCCAGTGTGCACATTAAGGCACAGGAGCTCCTACGCCTGCATATATAGAGGCTGCCGATCACTGCTGAGACAGAGCAATATCTGGTCAGTTTTTTTGGCCTTGTTCTTATGTAGTCCGCAAATCTGCAGGCCTCTTACACACAACTTATGCACATGGCCTAAACTACCAAAAATGAGGGCAATAACTTTACAGGAGTAGCCAAAGTTATTGAAAACATTGTACCATGGTTGATATTTCAACAGTTTTGAAGCATAGCAGGCGTCCATATAAGCATCAAAAGAGCAACCAATCTCTATTATTGTAACGGCTTTGGTGTTCATTAATTACAACTATGTCAGGTGTACACACTCTCACACGCACTGAAACACACACCCTTACACTACACTCACTGAAACACACACACACACACACACACACCCCTCCACACACACACACACACACACACACACACTTTCTTCTGTTTGTTGTGAAGAGAAAGAGAGTCCAGTGCATCTATTGACTCAACTATGACATGTGACTTTGATTGAACATTACTTTGATTGATTTTAAATGATAATTGCCTGATTGCAGAGACACAGCAGACCCGGATCAGATCAGTGATGCGGTCTCATGAGGAGATCTGGACAGATGCGCAGACGCCCTCAGCAACAGGAAAACTTTTTAAAATAAACCAATTCATTATCAACGGCTAATTAAGCTTTTACCTGCTCATTAGAAGCAGCCGAGAAGAAAACGAGCGCTCATGCTCAGATCATCTCACTCCACACACTCCACATCTGTCAGACTAACACTATTTTTAGGAATGTTTTGCTTTAAGACATTATTTTCATGGCAATTAAACACATTTTCTAGTATTTCTGTGAGATGTGTGTCCTTGTTCGAGATACAGTGTGCTTTCATTAATTACTCATCATAATGTATATTTACATCATGCAGACCTGTAGCGTGACACACCACAATATTGCCTTTATCTCCATACGGGTATAATTTCTAATAAACATCAGTGTGTGTGAGTCTGTTTCAGAGCAGAACACACACACATTTGCTCAGAGGAGACGAAATGAGAATCGTTTAGCATTTGGCTAATAAACCGCGTTCAGTTTAATGCTTCTCATATCGCTGGAGACCTGAAGAGAACAGAACACTGCTATATATACGGTTTACAATTACTACACACACACACACACACAGACACACACACACACAGACACACACACTGAAACACATACACACACACACACCCTTACACGACACTCACTGAAACACACACACACACACACACACACACACACACACACTGAAACACATACACACACACACACACACACACACACACACACACACACTCACTCTCTCTCTCTCACACACACACACACTCACTCTCTCTCTCACACACACACACACTTGCACTACACTCACTGAAACACACACACACCCTTACACTACACTCACTGAAACACACACACACACCCTTACACTACACTCACTGAAACACACACACAGACACACACACCCTTACACTACACTCACTGAAACACACACACACACGCACACACACTTTCCTGTCATTGTTGGGAAGAGAAAATAGCAATAGTTAACTATTACTATAAATTATAGTTATTTTACTCCAGGATTCCAATAAATTTAATGATAAATAAATAAATAAAGAACTATAGTTTAGTGTAAATATGCAAGTGTGTGAGAGAGCTGTTTACTGTAGCGCTGCTGATTATTAACATTCGTATGTAAATCCACGACTCCTGACACTCATGCTAATTAGATAATGCTTCACTTCTGCTAGCGTCACGTACTTGATGAACGCAGTCCCGCGAGATTGATTCTCCCGCGCGCTGACAGCACGGATTACCTTGACAAATTAATGGCTCTATAATTTGATTTTCCAAGGATACCGACGTCTAAGTGACTCCTGAGGTGAAGCTTGCAGTCCATTCTCCACAGCCGGCGGATAATCACATCTATATGCTAAAGACGACTCATGCTGGCCTTTTACAAACACACACACACAGTCAGTCAGACACACACACACACACACACAGTCATTCAGACACACAAACACACACAGTCAGTCAGACACACACACACACACAAAGTCAGACACACACAGTCAGTCAGTCAGTCAGACACACACTTACAAAATCACACAGTCAGACACACTCACTCAGACACACACACACAAACACAGTCAGACACACTCACTCAGACACACACACACACACACACACAGTCAGACAGACAAACACACACAAACACAGTCAGACACACTCACTCAGACACACACACACACACACACACAGTCAGACAGACACACACAAACACACACACACAGTCAGACAGACACACACACACAAACACAGTCAGGCACACTCACTCAGACACACACACAC